>NC_064292.1:1574065-1578864 GCF_019186545.1 Solanum stenotomum
TCTATTTCATTCTGCCTTCCAAAGATATTAGAATCATCAACCACAGAAGTTGAAGGTGTTCTAGTTTCTTGTTTAGTTGAACTAAAATGATCCTTTAAGCCAAGGCGACCAATTTGCTTTTCCAACACCTCCAATGTTTCAGTGGTTTCTTCCAACTTCTCCTTTATGTTAAGAAAGAAATCGTCACTCAAGCACAGGTTACTTACTTGCTGGTTGCTTGTTTCTGCAAGATTTTGATGCTGACCTTCCACCTTAAGCCTCAAAGCTTCATAATTGACTTCTTCAATTAAGTTCTCAGCAGAGTCCACAGCATCTCGAAGCTCATTAAGCCAGTCGCTCACAGATGGATTTGATGCCTGCTTATTCACTGCATCACTTAGCACAATCTGAAGACCACGCAAAGTCATTTTCAGCTTCTTTAAGAGCCAAACATGATGTTTATGCTTCTGAAACATGTTGAGAAGACCACCGTTAGGAGCAAGCCTATCAAAGAGAACATTCAAAGCTGAAGAGAGAAATGCACCACCAACTGCTAAGCCAATCTCCATTTCTCAAATCTGCAAATCAAAACAAGGAGAACACAAAATGATTCTTTAAGAATTTTGACAAAATATATCTTCAAATAGTCTCAGTTAAGAGCTTTATTTTACCTGTAGAATTTTATGAGTAATTTGCAAACAAGAATGACCTGTGATTTCTCTCAAACTCTCTCTTTTTTGCTAGCAATTGGTACAACTGTGTTTGCAAACTGTCCTTTTTCCAATGGAGTATGGCTTTTCATTACTTTTTCAATTCAATAATTGAAGCAAGAGAATAAGGGTGGTTGTAGAAAGGGCCCCCACAAGTAATAAATTTCTACAGACCTCATTATTACCGTGCTAAAAGGGACTTCCCATATCATGAATACGTTGGTGCAACGGTAAATTTATTTTCGTGTGATTTATAGGTCACACAGGTTTGAACCGTGAAGGCTAATGCTAATTTTTGTATTTGATTAGGTTGTATACATCACATTCCTTGAGATACACCTTTTTCCCGAATCATACTAATGCGGGATGCTTTATACACACCAAGGTGCCCTTGCCCTATCCTCTGTGTATTGAAGCACAATATTTTAATATAAGAGCATAAGATTTAAAAGTCTCATTTTATTTCATAAATATCGTACTCAAGTAAACTAGGACATTTACATTGAATTCTGCAACCATATGGTCTATTTTGTACATTGACTATTGAGTTATTATAAAGTAGTGGAAAAAGGACTAAAGCTTGGGACAAGAAAGCACAAGTTGTGCCAGAAGTAATTTATAAAGTTCAATTGTCACCAACCCCTCTTAACTACAATGTTAATATCTCATATGGTCACTCAACTTTCAATAGTTCACTTAGAAAGTCACTCAACTTTGAATTGTTCACTTCGAAAGTCACTCAACTTTATTTTATAACTCAAAAGTCACTCAGCTATTAATAGTTCACTTAAAAAATCACGTAACTATTGATATTTTACTTAAAAGAGTCACCCAACTAATTTAAATTAATTTTTTCAATAAATTTTGTAAAATACCAAAAAAAAATTAACTATTTTTTAAAAAAAATAATAAGATGCTTATTTTCATTATTTTATTAAAGTATAATTTTTCTTTTACCTTTTTTTTAAAAAAATGGTACTGTGCGGCGTCTTTATTTTTTATTGTACTTCTTATCAATTCCAACTTCTTCTTCTTTTTTGGATCATTTTTTAACATATTTAATTCCAGTTATATAATTGATAAAACGGAATTTATTTATTTTTGGGTCAATTGCTATGGTACGTTTTCCAAAAAAAAAAAAAATTAAATAATTTGGATTAACAAAATAATTAAAATAAATATCTTATTATTTCTTTAAAAAAGTAGTTTAACATAAAAATTAAATTTCAATAAATTTTATGAAAAAAATATTTAAATTGATTGAGTGACTTTCTAAGTAAAATATCAATAGTTGAGTGACTTTATAAGTGAACATCAATAGTTGAGTGACTTTTGAGTTATAAAACAAAGTTGAATGACTTTCTAAAAGAACAATTCAAAATTGAGTGACTTTTTAAGTGAACAATTCAAAATTGAGTGATCATTTGAGATATTAACTCCTTAACTACACACAAACCTAATAAAAATCAATGAAAAGCAGGGATAAAAATGGAGCGTGGTAGATGCAGGCCAGGGTGAGGCAGGTTTGGACTTATGCGGTTGCAGGGTGGGGTGAGTTAGAATAGTCATCGAAAAAAAATTATTCTACACAACCACATGCACCACATCTGCAAAGCAAAATAAAGAACCACAAAATGGTTTAATTTTAAGAAATTAATTTGAGAAGATAAGTGTTTCTATCTTCAATTACTAAATGAACTTTACTTTACCTGGTGATGCTAATTATGGTTAGTTTGGTAGCTAGTTTGGAAATGAATTAGGTAAGTGTTAAATTTTGTATAAGTAATATCATGTTTGCTAGTTGGTTAAGAGGTAAGTTATTTATGTATGCAATTAATTAATACGATATTTGGTTTACAATTTAGAAATTCACGTAACTAATACATGTATAGATTAATATGAGGGGAATCTATCTATATTATTTTATGCAGAATAAAAGATGAAATAAGTAATATATAAATAAGTAAATCATGGACAAAATAATACATAGATTCTGTTATAACTAATTAAAAAAAAACAAAATTGTTTTTATTTTTCTTTTTCAAAAAGTAAGACTTTTCACCCAACAAGACAAAGACTTTCACCCAACAAGAAGACGAAGACTATTCATTATTTTCTCAATTCAATAACTGAAGCAAGAGGGGTAGGGTTCTTAATTAGGGGTGGGGGGACCCAAAAATAAGAGAGTTAAAATGATAAATTTCTAAGCAACTCATTATAGTGCTAAAAGAAACCTACCATATCATTAACATGTTTACTTTACCTATTTGAAAAGCTCTTCTTTATTTTATTTTATTTTTTAAAAAAGAAATCATTCTTGAAAATATTATTGCTGAATTTTGAATTTAACAGAATTGAATTTCTTATTTGAATGATAACTTTACATTCTGGTAAATCTTGGCACTTTCTTTCTTATCATTTTCTCTATTTAAGTTCTCTTTTCCTTAACATAATCATGTTCTTAAATATCACATAGTTTGAGAACACAAGAATTAGCAGTTTAATTTTTCACATTTCATTATTTATAGTGTATTAGTGCTACATTTTATCCATTTACGGCTCAATGCTCTAGTAGCCGCGGAGAACTTGAAACTGTTGATGAGCCGAGGAAAAGAAAGCAAACTTTCAGCATACGAGACTTAAATTTGAATATAAGCTGACTATTCATCTATTTTAGCTTGTCTTTGCTTAGCTTGAAGTTGTTTGAAACTTTAATTTTTGATACCTAAAATTTGCTGAGTTGGTAAAAAAAAAGTGGATAAATGAAAAAGAATTGGTATTATTCATATATAATATTTTGGTGATATATGTTTATTAATGTTTTCCTAATTATATAATTAAAGTGGGTGAATGAAACTACTCTAACCATTGAAATCGGTAATCAAAACAACAAATGAAATACACACCAAGAACATTACTTATGAAAGAGTACCATGTAATACATTAAATGTTGCTCAAAATATAATTCATTATACATTATACCTATCTAGATAAATTTAGTTGTTTAAATTTGTAGTTACAAATAATATTTAATCATCTAATATTGTTCAACGAAGAAGTTATTTGAATATAAGCTGACTATTCATCTATTTTAGCTTGTACTTTTTCACTTTATTCTATTATTCATTACAAAGTATTTTTGATATGATTTATTTTGTATGAACTACTTGTATGGGACACACGTGTCCAGAAACTAGTACTTTAAAACATGTCAAGTTGGGAATTTGATAACATCAAGTGGATCTTTCCTTTATAAAAAAAAAAAAAGACATACTTTTTTCGTATTTAATTAGAGGATTCGAGCTTGAATCGTTGTGATAAAGTTCCTCGTGATAGTGAGAGCTAAAACATCCCAAGCAAACTCAGATTAGGTGAAAACTTTTTTGTATTTGTTATTTACAATAAACCAATAAATACATGTCATATGTTCGGAAAAAGATTTTTCGAATTGGGAGGATTGCCTCAAGCTTTAATTTATTGGGCAGGTTGGAATAAATGGATGGTTTCAAATTGGGAGGCTTGACTTTTTGGTATAGTGGCAATAACGTGGAGTTATGGTGTAGAATTAAATAATTACTCTAAGCTTATAATACGTTCTAACGTGTACTAAGAATTGTTTATATATTATTCCTATTTTAAAAAGGGGAAAAACAGTTGACCTATAGTTTAGTGGGGACCACATACCACCAAATTCACATATTTATATTGGAAATAGAACTTTCACCAACTAAGCAAAGAACCTATCGTTACCAAAATCCGATCAAGAGAAAATAACAATTAAAACTCGCTAATAGTTGAGGCCAGGTAGATCATTGTTTGGATGATTTTAGATGTTAAATTATCTAGAAATGACCTCTTGTATTTTTCTTTTCTACTATACAGAAATGTGAAGACAAAGAAAGACCAAGGGTAAAGAAGTAAATTTACACTAATAAATACATTTTCTTCATATATCTAGAACCATACATTACATTCCGCCAAGGATAAAAAGGTAAATTTGTGACTAGATCTATGAATTGGGAGTGGAATTGACTAGAATTGCATCAATGTGATAATTATTATAGTGGTTGTTTGAATCTCAAGTTCCATTGTGTTGCATTAAAATTGTAA
>NC_064292.1:1579171-1584329 GCF_019186545.1 Solanum stenotomum
AACAAGGATATTTGGCTCAAAAACATGTTGTAATAATGGTCGCGAAGAACTTGAAACTTTTGATGAGCGGAGGAAAAGAAAGCAAACTTCCAATATACGAGCCTCGAAGTAGTGGCTCAATTTTCGTTCACGACGATCATTGGATTAGTCTCCGAGATGACCAAGTCTAAGGATTTATACGTTGGGAAAACGACGAAGAAAATGGGGCTTCAAGCTAAGTAATATATACTGTTTCATTCATGAAATTTAACATCCTTTTGAGTGTGAGAAAATGGTGCCATTTCATTGCCAAAAATTGAGTTCTTCTACTTATTTTTTGCTGTAGAATGTGCATAGGAGTTACACTGCTAAGAATATTTACAATAGATCCTAAAAAGTTTCTCTTGATCTCGCAACTGTGTGAAGTAATGTTGCTTTCATTTTTTTCAAACAGTTTAACCTTCCAGAAACCGTTAATATCTGGTTGTGAATCCATGTAATCATACGATCGACGTTCATCCTGAATCAGCCAAATTATAAGAAAAAATAGGGAAAATGCATAAGTACCCCCAGCCTATACCCGAAATCCCAGAGACACACCTAACCTTTACTAAGGTTCTATTACCCCCCGAACTTATTTTATATGTAATATTCTACCCCTTTTCCCCGAAAACTCGACTTTTCTTCCTCCTTTGTCCAACTCTAAACCACCCTAACTTCAAGGGTTTCAACTCCAAACACTAAGAATCATAAATTAAAACGAGTTTGGCGTGTGGGGGAAAGAACCAACCCAATATTAGTGAATATAATAAGAAGATTGCAAACAGTTGAGTTGGAACAGACTAATGGAACAAGTCAGCTGTGTGGTCACTGTTAGTCAGTTAACTTGGGGCGTTAGATTTAACGTGAAAGTTAGTTAGAAGGTTGTTAGCAATAGAAGATATTTTCCATTGTAATTAGGTTGGTTAGTGTGTGTATATATATTACATGTATTCATTAGCTTAAAAGTAGTTTTGCAGGTCTTAAGTGTGGAGTAGTGTACAGAGTCATATACTCTTTTGATATGAAATGAAGAGATCAATTTTCCCAATAGTTCATCTCTGAATGTGTGATCATAGAGCAGTTTAACATGGTATCAAAGCTATCACTGTTTTAGATCCAGTTTTTTTTTAGCTACAAGTTGCAAAATCATGGTGAAGAAGATCGATCATGATCATCCTTTATATCTTTCTCCTTCTGACGTACCAGGAGCTGTGCAGAGTGGAATTCAGCTCGTCGGAATGGAGAACTATCGTGCAATGAAATTGAATTTTTTAACGAAGAACAAATTGGGGTTCATCGACGGCAGCATCCAGAGAGATGATTTCAACGATGATATCGAAAAAAAACAATGGGATAGGTGTAATGCGATGGTTATTTCGTGGATCGTGAGCAATGTTAGCAAGGAGCTCGTCAGTGGAATCCTGTTTCGGTCGAATGCGGCCTCGGTATGGTCCGATTTGAGGGAACGATTTGATAAGGTGAACATGTCCAGAGTTTTTCATCTTCACAAAGCCATTTCACACTCACTCAAGGTACTTCCCCTGTTTCTGTATATTACTCGAGATTAAAAGACCTCTGGGATGAGTTTGAATCGATAGTGCCTTCTTCTTCCTGTGAATGTACAAAATCGAAGGAATATGTGGATAGTATGGGTCGGCAACAATTGCTGCAATTCCTTATGGGATTAAATGATAGTTATGGTCAGGCTAGAAGCCAGATCCTTATGATGAATCCACCACCTAGTGTGAATCAGTGCTACGCTATGATTGTGCAAGATGAGAGTCAACGAGCATTGAGTGGTGATTTTTATGCAGGAGGGGAAAGCATTGATCCCACTGCCTTACTCACTAGTAGATCTGGTGGTTACACCTTTGGAGGACCAGGTTCCAGAGGTAGGGGAGGAAGAGGTCATGGACAGGTTCAACGACGTGGTCCTTATTGCGATCATTGTGATATGAAAGGACACACTCGGGACGATTGTAACAAACTGAAACATTGCACTCACTGTAATATGCAAGGTCACACCAAGGAAATTTGTTTTCAGCTGATTGGTTATCCTCCAGATTGGAAAGGGAAGAAAAGGGTTAATATGGCACAAGCATCACATAGACTTCAAGACGAAGGCATGAGAGATAATTGTTATCCTACTCCACAGATGCAAGCATTGCAGAGATCTGGAGGTGCAAAGTAGTGGAGATGGACCTGTTCCCCACTTCACACCAAATCAGTACAATCAAATCTTGCAGATGCTAAATAAATCCAACATAAACGAGTCTAGTGCAAATATGGCAGGTATATTTGCAGGTACTTCCTCTTGTAATGATGTTGTTAGATGTTGTTTCAATTGGATAGTAGATAGTGGGGCAACCAATCATATGGTTAGTTCTAAAACACTACTGAATCGTGGTTCCACAGTGAATCCAGGAAAAGTTCAAATAGCTACAGGTGACTCAACAACTATTACACACTCAGGAAGTTCTCAACTAACAGGAGGTGAAGTTATTGAGGATGTACTTTGTGTGCTAGAATTTAAATTCAATCTCTTATCAGTGTCTAAGTTGACTAGGGAGTTGAATTGTTGTGTTGTATTTTTCCCTGATTTCTTTATCCTTCAGGATCTCTTCACTGGGAAAGTAAAGGAGATTGGTAAAGAGGAAGATGGATTATATCTGCTGAGGCCTCGAAATCCAGTTCAAACACAACAAGGAGCAAGTTCGTTAGTAGCAGCAAAAGGATGTGAGAATGATGTCACTTGGCATAAGAGATTAGGGCATGTGCCTATGAATGTGATTAGAAAAATTAGTATGCTTAAGCTCAATAAGAGTCCAACTATGACTCATTGTGATGTATGTCCACTAGCTAGAAAAATCAAATTGCCTTTTCGATCATGCAGTAGTAGAAGTACTAGATGTTTTGATTTGGTTCATTTGGATGTATGGGGACCTTATAAAGCAACCACATATAATAACATGAAGTTTTTCCTTACATTGGTTGATGATCATTCGAGATGGACTTGGGTATTCTTACTACATCTTAAATCAGATGTTTCCACAGTGCTAAAACAGTTTATCCTGATGATTAGAACACAGTTTAATTTGCAAATTAAAATGGTTAGATCAGACAATGGAGGAGAGTTCTTTAACTCTCAATGTGATGAATTATTCAAGAGTCATGGGATTATACATCAGAGTTCCTGTCCACACACTCCTCAGCAGAATGGTGTGGTAGAAAGGAAACACAGGCACATCCTTGAAACAGCTAGAGCAATCAGGTTCCAGGGACACTTACCTATCAAATTCTGGGGAGAGTGCATATTAGCAGCTGTACACATCATAAATAGAATTCCTCTATCTGTATTACATAATGTCTCTCCTTTTGAAGTAATGTTTGGGAAACCACCTGATTTATCTTATATGAGGATCATAGGGTGTTTATGCCATGCCACTATTCCACATAAGGTAGACAAATTTGGTCCAAGGTCTACGAGATCTGTTTTGATGGGATATGGAACAACACAGAAAGGATATAGGCTATATGATCTTGAACATAAAACATTTTTTATCAGTAGGGATGTGATCTTTGTTGAAACAATTTTTCCTTTTCAAGCTCACCCCACAGATGCTTTGCAGAATAGTGTTATCATGCCATCCAGTTTTATGGATGATGAAACAGATATGGTGCTTGATTCTCCAATTGTAGAGAATCGGAGTGAAGTTGTTGCAGTTACACCAAATGTACCAGAGATTGACACATCACACCAGGTGGTTTCCCCTCCTGGAGACACAACACAACAGGTACAAAGAAGATCAACCAGAACCAGCAAGGCTCCAATTTGGCAAAAGGATTTTGTGACCTCAAAGAAATCCAATCAGTCTAATTGTCTTTACTCTATTGTAGACAGTGTTGATTACAATTGTCTTTCAAGGTCATATCAATGTTGCATTGCCAATTCTTCAATGGAAACTGAACCAAGTACATACCACCAGGCTAAGAATGATGATAGATGGGTTCAAGCCATGAAGGAGGAGATCACGGCCTTGGAAGAGAACAAGACTTGGAAACTAGTTGCATTGCCTCCTGGAAAAAAGGCCATTGGATGTAAATGGGTGTATAAAATCAAGTACAAAGCTGATGGACAGATTGAAAGGTTTAAGGCCAGGCTGGTGGCCAAGGGTTACAACCAGAAAGAGGGACTGGATTATCAGGAGACCTTTTCTCCTGTTGTTAAAATGGTCACAGTGAGGACAGTCCTATCTATTGCTGCATCAAAGGGTTGGAACATTCAGCAAATGGATGTTTACAATGCTTTTTTGCAAGGAGATCTGATGGAAGAGGTGTACATGCAACTACCTCAGGGATTTCAACACAATAAAGAGGATGAAGGTCTGGTCTGTAGATTAGTTAAGTCCCTTTATGGACTAAAACAGGCCTCTCGACAGTGGAATGTTAAATTGATCAATGCTTTACTTGCAGCAGGGTTTCAACAGAGTCATCTTGACTATTCTCTTATGACTAAGAAAGTTGGTGATGATATTGTAGTGATACTTATCTATGTAGATGATTTACTTGTGACAGGAAGCAACAATCAGTTAATTGAAGAGGCAAAACAGGCTTTGAAGGCTAATTTTAAGATCAAAGACCTGGGAGATCTTAGATTTTTTCTAGGCATTGAATTTGCCAGAAGCTCGGAAGGTATATTGATGCACCAGAGAAAATATGCTTTAGAGCTGATTTCAGATTTAGGCCTAGGAAGTTCCAAGCCCATGGCTACACCAGTGGAGTTGAATCAGAAACTGACCACTCCTGAGCTTGATGAGTTGGTGGGAAATAATTCTGATCCACTTTTATTGGATGCTAGTGAGTATCAAAGATTGATTGGGAGGTTGTTGTATCTTGCACTCACTAGGCCTGATATATCGTATGCAGTTCAAAATTTGAGCCAATTTATGCAGGCTCCTAAACTCTCACACATGACTGCTGCCATCAGAATAGTAAAGTATGTCAAGCAGTCACCGGGGAATGGCGTACTCTTGGCAGCGAAGTCACATGCTTCTCTTCAAGGATATTGTGATGCAGACTGGGGATCTTGTGTCAATACTAGGAAGTCAATTACTGGTTATCTGATCAAGTATGGAGA
>NC_064292.1:1587142-1614611 GCF_019186545.1 Solanum stenotomum
CCCAATCGTATGTAGAACAACTTTCGAACAATGAAAACGATATTTTCAAAAGCAATTTTCCACTTTAAGTAACTGAAACACGAGTAAATCATTATTTTGTTATCTAACCTTGACTTCATCCCGAACAGGATATACTTTCTTGACTTTACACTAGCTCTAAGGTGTCACTCGAGGTTGAGTAATGGACATAATTTGAAGGAAACTTCACAATCCTCTAAGTTCTCTGCATATCATAACCAAAAAACTGATGTGATATTCTGGATCTTTGAATATGAAAACAAAAAGAAACTGATGCAATAATGCAGTCGCATCAACTTGAAATTAATGTGGTACAACATGACATCAATAATGGAAGCAGGCATTCAAAGTTGTTTTCACTTTCTTTAAATTTGAAGCTTGATGTAACTCTTATCAAGATGTTGGCTACCTGATTGAGAAAGTGAGGTTGCACTTGTTGGACCCTTTATCTCCAAAGGTGATAACATATATTAAGCAATCAACTTTCTTGAGCAAATTATCTCAATTCCTACCTATACTAGATTTCATCCTGATCTAAAGATATTTCGTCGACTTCACAGAAGCAATAGATGGTACACACTGGTCAAAAAGAATTAGCAAACAATCAAAATATACTAAGAGGGAAAATGCATAAGTACCCTCTCAGCCTATGCCCAAAATCCCTAAGACACACCAAACCTTTACTAAGGTCTTATTACCCCCGAACTTATTTTGTATATAATTTTCTACCCCTTTTCACCCTACGTGGCACTATCTTGTGGGCCCAACGCGTGTTGACAATTTTTTCAAGGATAGTGCCACGTAGGCCGAAAAGGGGTAGAAAATTATATATAAAATAAGTTCGGGGGGTAATAGGACCTTAGTAAAGGTTAGGTGTGTCTCAGGGATTTTGGGCATAGGCTGGGGGATACTTATGCATTTTCCCTATACTAAGGAAATAGAATAACTTACATCTATCGGAGAAGCACTCGTTTTAATGGCTCTCCCAATCAACATTTATGATTTGAGCAATAGACATTCCACACTGCTCAACAAGGTTTTAAAAAGGAAAAGAATCAACAAAAAAGCAAAGTGAAGTCAACAAAAATAAAAAGCTTCTGATGGAAAAGAATAACTTACATCAGTTGGAGAGGCATTCGGTTAAATCATCACAGGTATTCCCAATCGATCTCTATGATTAATAAAAACCTGAATAGTGCTGATGCTTTTAGGTGTTAAATTTATTGGGAGGCAAACATTTGTATTTTTGATACATAGGAAGCAAACCTTGTGTATGGTACACCTTTGAATTCTATTAGAGCTTTGAATTCGATAGTGGACATGTGCATAACTCTAAACTCACTGAAAAGGGAAAGAACAAGTATACATGAATTGCTATTGAGATGAAAGTTGAAGCAATACATGAACTAAAAATATTCAAGTAACATTAATTGGTATTGAGATCTAAAATTAAAATCATCCTAAAGTTCAAGCAAGTAGAAAGCTTATGAGGAAAAAGAAAAACTTACATTTGTGAGAACACCATTTGTTTTAATCGTTAAAGGCATTCCTCATCGATCTCTATGGTGGAGATATGAGCAATTTCTGGCCAGTATTCACATCATTTCATACATTGAAAAGCATAATATCTAAGAGATAAGTCTCTAAAATTGTGATAACATTAAAAGTTGAGGTACCAAAATGGTCATTACAAAGCAAACTGATTATAAGCTGAAGTGAAATCCTAAATACTAGTCCAGCACTGAAGCAAATGACTCAGTTTGAACTGTTCCATTTGAGACGGTTATGCATGAGAGAAATTGTGTAATAATCTACTGTAAACTGACGAGGCACTCTTGTGTATCGATAGATTTTTCAAAGAATGCGTGAGCTTTCTTAGCCTGATTTCAATCTCCAATCTGGAAACAGAGGGACAGGAAGAGTCGATTTTTCATCCTTTGAGGATCGAATGTTTGTATCTCAGTGTATAATACTCAGTTAAGGGAATAAATCTTGAATGTCAAGGATATCAGCTAGGACACCAGCTGCTGTGGTATCATTTCCTGCTCCAGCACCTTGGATAACCAAAGGTTGTTTCTCGTAACAACGACTGTATATCTCCACCTGCAGACAAACGAATTGCAGACGTTCAATCATCATAGTCATTCTTCAACAAAAGCAAGTCATTAATCTTACTGATTGTATGACCTCATAAGTACAAGGGAAACATTTTACGATTAAGGTAGAATTGTAGACCTTAACTACATAAAGTTTTGCAGGGCAACACCAGATGATGCGTAAAGAGTAAAGACAAAGTAAGGCGTTCGCCTTAGGCATGGGTAATAGATGAGCAATTCTTTGAAATCACAGCATAAAGTAATAGATCACTACACTAAATGACATCACAAAAGGGCTTTAAACATTGGCGACGCGTATGATATGGTTGAACCTCCATAGCAGTTAAAAGAAAATTCCCAACGGAAACCAAAGTAATGGAACAAGAAGAAGAGGGACGAAAGAAACAGTAAAATGGGAGGTGAAAGTGAACAATACATACCACATCATCACTTCCTCTTAATCTTCCCAATGCAGAATCTTTTGGAACTTCTTGGATGCCAACTTCATATCTGAAAATGAGAGATGTTTATGTCATGTACACAGAAGTTACTTGCCACAAACATTACTTCTTATGTACTTGGAAGAAATGTATGATGGATCTTTAACTTATTGATACATCTATGAATTTAAATGGTAAACCTCTACTAGGTTAGGACTTAGGTGGACCCTCTTAGTGCTTCTTAGTAATCTCAAGAGATATAGAAGGTTAGTTAGCAATTTACACTATCTTATAGGTGCTAGATCTGATGTTGCCTTTCCAACTGCTATTGTGAATCAATTTCAGTATTCGCCATGTCGTATTCACTAGGATGCAATGATTTGCATCTTTTGGGGAAGGAGCTTTCTCTTGGAAAGGATTATCAACGAAAATCAAAGACAATTTTGATATAAAATGGACAGGGATAGTGTGATACCTTCTGTATATACATTCTACTTCTAAATACTATAATACTTTCAGGCAATTTGGCATTATAGAAGAAAGAGAATATTGGGTCATGATTATGGTAACTATGAACTCATAGATTAACAACCACCAAAAGGATCGAAAACGCTTATTGTTAGTTCACCAAATTGGTTAAAGGTATCCTTATATGATCTTGGACTAGCTTTTTGGACTGGGTTAGGCTCAAAGTACCATTTTCTTGATGATATCTCACTCAAGCTCATCCGTAATGTTTAGTTACCCAATGTTTGGAAACTCAATTTATCGGCATATAGACATATTCACCAAACCCTATACAGTTTACATGTATAGCAGGCTCATATCTTCAATTCTCATATGGTGGCTTTACAAACATTAATAGGGTGGTTGTAACTTATCACCTGGTTCAGTGTAGCCAAGGCTTTTAGCCGCATTAACGACTTGGCTGAGTGGCTTTCCATCCTCAACCTCACTCATTACATACCCCAGGGTACCTGTTAAATACCAAGATATATGGCATCTTACCATCGAATGCTCCTAATGTTTATAACAAGCAAGATAACCACTGACGATAATCATTTGCTATTGCATATAAAAAGATGTTTAGCTTTTTTGTCTGCCTCCTTTACCTATCAAATTTTTTGTTAACATTATAGATGAAACTCTCTTACCTCTTTTACACTGTGGGTCTATGTCTTCATCCCGGATTCTTCAAGATAGATTCCATTTTCCTCCTAAAAAGAAATTTATGTCAGTCATCTTGCAGCTAACCATCTTCGTGTCATCTTTTCTTCTTCTAAGTGTCTTATCCACGATCAACGCACAGGAAGGATCGTTGGCTGGAAGAGGACCTCTGGGCAACGGAACCTCTCAGCACCAAAGTTAATAACTTGTCCATCAGGCAATTCATAGTCAAATGCCACATTGGAGGCAGGAGGCAGGAGGATGATGTTTCGCCCTCCCTCCTCTCTAGTTCATCCATCATATCAGCTTCTGGCTTCTATTAATAAAATAAATAATGAGCTCAGTTCCGCATAGAACATCCTTTAAAAGCTAGGAATTAAGCAGCAAAATATATTGTTTTGCCTAGCTTTTTTAGAACATGTTGATCATTCGACGCTTTTCCTTTCCAACATTAGACCAAACATATGCATAAACTTGGGTCAGAAATTAATTCAGTGAAATGTGAATAAGGTGACATCAACTTAGCAAACACTTCATAAGAGGATTTGAAAATTTAGCATCTTCTATAGAATTGAGGCATGTATTATAACCTAATCAGAAGACATGTAAAACTAAAGATTGAAGAAGATCAGCAGAAAAATAAATATTTGAATCAACAGATGCCAATCATATGTTAAACAACTTTCGAACAATGAAAACAATATTTTCAAAAGCAATTTCCCACTTTAAGTATCTGAATACCAGTAGAAAACCGATATACTCCGACATCATTGAGATGCAAGGTGGGGCAAAACCAATATAAGCGTCGTGGTGAGGAAGAAAGAAGAACCTTTGTAACTTTCTCACCCGTAAACTTCTTCTCATCAGGTGAGGCAGGAATTGAAAACTTGGGGGTGTTGGGTTGAGTTCTTCTACTCTGTTGATGTCTTTTGTGTCTTGGTTGTCATCAGAACTGAAGGCGTGAAGCTCGAAATGGGTTTCAGAGAATTTTGAAACTGTCGATTTCTCTGTTTTGCTGATTGATGACTGGTGAGGGTTCCAATGAAGGAAATCTATTTGGCTGATTTATGAGAATGCAAAGTATTACTATAAAATAAGCATCTTGGTAACTGAAACACGAGTAAATCATTATTTTGTTATCTCACCTTGCCGAGCTAGATTGCCATATGCTTTAAATGATATCTTACCACTCTCATAGAGACTTCATCTCTGCAACATATCTGTCTGCATATCATGAGGAGTAAAACATATCTTTATCCTATAATCTATATCATATCATATCATATTATATTAAAAGTGGGAAGGTTCAAAATATAAAATTGAATTACCATTTTATCCCCAAAATAAATCAAAATAATATAAAACAATAAATAATAGATAACATCCTTTAAAAGTTAAATAATCATTTTAAAAGAACATACAAAAATTAACTTATATCCGTCATTCCTTTTACTCCTATTTAATTCTCTTCCAGTTGTTAGTCAATTTTTTTGATGAGTTATTATCAGTTTCACCAACTGATGTACGTGTAACGTGACCATCAAACTTCTCTCCAATAAGTATATTGATTCTCTTAATGTCCTGTCATATACTAATGTGACCCCTCAACTTCTTCCTTAACTATATTTGTAATTGCAAAATACACACAGAGATAAAGTTCAAGCAGTTGGATAATGTCTATTTGTCCAGATTTCTTTTAATGGTAAGTAGATAGTATGTATATTACTTATATATTTTTTGCATGTATATAGTACTTAGTTAATATTTTAGATTATTGTCTTTTCCTATTAGGGTCTTTCTAATATTTCATTTTTTTTAATAGGGAAAGCATGACAAAAAGCTATATTATTAGAATAACAATATTTATTAATTATATGTAGATTGTGACAAAGGATTGTTGGAGTTGATACTTCCACTATATTGTCATATGTTAATATCAAGTTTCTTATTCTTGATTGATGGGTACACCTTCCACCTGATCTTTTATATAGCTTTAATATCAAGTTTCTTATTCTTGATTGATGGGTACACCTTCCACCTGATCTTTTATATAGCTTAAATCTTTATGAAATATTGAGTTGTTCAATTTTGCAGGTTTACTCTATATCTAATCACTCATTCAACAAAGAAGTAATTTTATTAAGCTATCTGCTCATCAATTTCAGTTTGTATGTTTATCACTTAAAACTTTATGTTTATACTGCAGTAATTAGTATGATTTATAGTGTATATACTACATGGGTTATACGTGCAATGCGCGTGAAGTGTGAAATTTCAAAGTATAATGATGAATTATCATTTTACCCCTAAATTAAATAAACAAAATTATAAAATATTTAATTAATTAAGTATTATATTATATATATGTTATTTGTAATATCAAACTTTTCATGTACCATCTAACCATTAATTTTGGTAACTTATATACATTGACACAAAAAATTGCAGAATTTTAAGAGTAACATTAGGTAATAAAATATAGATTATTATAATTACATTAGGTAATAATGTTTTCCATTTCAATATTTGTTTTTTCTTTCAATCAGGTTTTGTGTTCCTCAAATTACGAGACCGAATCAATGATCTTCTATTCGTTTAAGATAAATATCAGAAACAATTTTTGTTTTGTTTCCTTTCTCCAATTTCAGGTGAAATTCAGCATGTAAATTATATTTTATGTTAATAAATTTTCTCTTCTTATGTCTCTCAATAATCTTTTCTATGCAGTACTTTGTAAAGTACTGCTTGAACTAAGGGTCCATGGTAAACAACCTCTCTATATTTATAAGGTAAAAGTAAGGATGCATACGTATAAAAAAATTTAAGACATCACTTATATGATTATATTGGATATGTTGTTATTGTAGTAGCATTTTCTTATATGTCTTCATTTTCCAAGGATACTTTATGGTAGCAATTTCTTTTATTTTTAAAAATAATGTGAAATGAATAACTACCAACAAAAATTCAATCATGTACAAAATTTATAAAATAGTAAGAAACAAACATGCAACGCACGTTCCTAGAATCTAGTATTACTAAAAGTGGGAAGCTCCAACCTTTAAAGTTGGATTATCATTTTACTCCTTCATTATATTAAAATGTTATAAATTATTTAATTAATTAAATAGTAAAAATAAAATTATAATTCACCCAAGGCTTAATTACATGTTTCAAGTTCAAAAATAAAATTTTGCGTGTTTAGATATAAACAAAACGTCAAAACATTTCAAATTCTTGGCTACGTTAATTTAGAAACAGTTAATATTTAAAGGAGGCTACTTTTTTAAATGTTGTCATACTAAATGTTAATAATAGCTAAAATAACGATAAGAAATAATAGTTTCTCATTTTACAAGATTTCCAAAATTAGTTTATACATTTTCGGAATGATTATAAATAATTAAAAATAAATAATAGGTATATAATTTAATAAAATAATTACTATAAAAATTTGCAGTAGCTTTTGACTTTATATGATTTTCTATAGCACTAATATTATAAGTTTAAAAATACTTTAAAGAGAAAAATAATTCTAGAAAGAGACTTTCACTACCCCATTAACTACACATACATACAATGTATGTTATTTATTTATGTCATTTATTAAATTAATAAATTTATATTATCTTGAGCTCGTAGTTATAAAATTTTGGCAGAAATTGAAGAATGGTCTTTTTATTATTCAATACAGATTATTATATTAGTCAATTTCCTCCATATATCAGCTCACACTTTTGCATTACTCTTCTTTTACTCAACATACTTCCTTATTCATGGTTAGGTAAATATATTCTACTGCTTTTTTCTTCTCTTCCTCTTATTACAATTTTACATTTTTCATTCCAATAATACCAACTTCTCATGAAGCATTCACACAAAAAACAACATAATTAACAATTGATTAAGAAATTAAGATGATAATATTATATCATCGTATCTCATATATATGTTTATTATATTATTAAAAGTGGCCAGAATGTTAGGCAAAAGTTAGATTATGATTCTATTTCTACATTTAATTTAAATGTTATAAACTATTTAATAAATTAAATATTTAATAGTAAATCATCATATTAGTACATGAATCAACCACCATAAAGTTTTTTGAATATGTATTCTTTTTATTAATTTCATGCTGGAGTTAAATTCATGAATTTTTTGTTTTGTTCATCTTCCAATTGGAAATATGAATGGTTATGTTTGCCCTAAACAAAAAGGAAAAAAAAAAACATATAGATCTATATTATATTCTTTTTTGTATATAAATATTTGTATTAATGTGAAGTATATTACATAGATTTATTACCACTAACTCTTCATTATGTAAATACATGCAACTCCCACTAACTATATTTATTATGATTTTTACTACCACCTCTCATCCATGATCAAATGAATTAATGTCATATTCATAACAACTCTAAGTGTTCTTCAATCTTATCCTATGAATAGTGACATTTGACACAATATTGTACATAGTTAAAACAAATTAAAAAAAAAATAAAATATATCTATGCTCTCTTCTCTTGTCTCTTTTTATTTGTTTTTTTTTAATGTTTATGTTTCTTGTTTGTTGTTATTGTATAACTTTTTATTGTTTTATTGTTATTAATATTGAGAATTTACATTGAATATTGTATTTGTACAATAATTAGTTATTTTTACTTTATGCACTTTTAGTCAATTTTATAATTAAGGGTGTATTCTTTTTATTAGGAAGATATATGTACTTTCTATAGTAAAAATGGTGGATATTTTTTTAGAAAATACCAATAGATTTGAAGGGGATAAAATATGTCATTTGCAATACAAAAATTATATGAAATATTTTGGGATAAACGTGTGGTGCAACGCATGTTTCCAGAACTAGAATTTAAAATGAAAAAGAATTAACAAAAAAGCAGAGTGAAGTAAACGGAAATAAAAAGCTTCCAAATCCAAGGGAAAAGAATAGCTTACATCAGTTGAAGAGCCATTCGTTTTAATCATCACATGCATTCATCATCGATGTATATGCTGGGAAATTGAGCAATATTTGGCCAGTATTCCCCGTTGTCAAATTCTAGTAGTGGTGTGAGCAATGGACAGTCGTCAATATGTAGTCTAGAGAGGGAAGAGGGCATCCCTTTTACTGGAAGAGATTGGAGCTTAGGGCAATTATAGATGGTCAGCTGAGAGAGGGAGGAGGGCAGTGCTGATTCAGGAAGTGATTGGAGATTAGGGAAATTCCTGATTTGTAGACTTTGAAGCGAAGTGAGGTGCGAAAACTGGCCTTGTTCCAGCATTGACTGAATTTGAGGTAAATTACCCGCAATATATAGATATTGAAGAGAGGTGAGGCTGTTGAGATGTTGGCTGCTTAATGTTTTCACATTGTTTATTCTAAGTGATTGAATAGAGGAAGGCAACTCCCAATTCTCACCACCAAAAATCTCTTCGTCACTGCCATCATGAGAGATCACTAACTTTCTTAGACAGGGGAGTCTCTGTAAATGCCACTCCTTTCGGCCGTTCACCAATTTCTCACACTCCCTGATATGAAGGAGTCGTAAATTGAAGGGCAATCCTCCTTCAGGAAAGAACTCTATTTCTGGACAATTATTCAATGTCAGTGTCTTAAGAGATGGAAGGAGTTCCTGCATACGTTCTGGCAGCCACTTCAGCTTATTACAGCCATGAATAGTCAGTGACGTCATCTGGGTCCCCCCACATGCCACCGAAAGTATTTCAACATTCTCACATCCCCAAATAATGAGACTTTCAGTGGCAGTAGGAATCAAAAACCTAGTAAGGTTGTGGCAATTAGATACATTCAACGTGCGTGCTGTTGGGAGAAACTCAGGTGATATATCATCTATACAATCACAATTACGCAGTGTCAATTCCTCGAGAAACATACTCATCTCACCAACTGGCGGATCCAATTTCAATTTCCGGCAACCAGATATGTCTATTCTCTTCAAGGTAGTGGGCAGTATGCTAAAAGGAAAGGAGGTAACAGAGTTACAATAATGTATATCTAATTCCTCAAGTTGGGATCTAAACACTTGAGCATCATCAAGTGTAGCGAACTCTCCACTTGAAAGTTGGATGGATGTCTCCAAACTGAGTTCAGGGCAATTTTTAATTAAAAGGTACTCAAGTGTAGCGAACTCTCCACTTCCTAGTACGTGCCATTGCTTCCACTCTGGCATATCTGCAAATACAAGCGTCTCAAGACAGTTAAAAGGCTTTTTGGACGACAAACAACCATAGAATTCTTCCGTCACCTCTGTTATTCCATGCATCCCTCTAATCAAAAGGAATTTCAGAAAAGGCAGTTCTCCTAGTGCTGGCAAGGAATAACAGTCCTTGCAGTAGCTAAGAGACAATTTCACCAGCTTAAGAAACAAAGGATCAGCTAGCCAATTTGGAAATATTATCCCTCTATATCCAGTGATTTCGACTTCTTTTATGTTTTTATGTGGGCGTAGCTCATCAAGTATGTCTCTTTCAGTTTGTGAATTGTCGGCACTACTACTTTCACTCCACTCCAAAGATAACTTGTCAACATGATTTTTCTCCCTCAACTTTGCCTTCACAGCTTCCCTTCTATCAACTACATTTTGCAACTCTAGAACTGATAGATATCCATACAAGTTCTGTGCGTCACCTAAATCTTCTATTCTCCAACTACTTAGAAGAAACTTGGCTCCCACTAGCACTTGGAGGCTTTTCAACTTGCTCAGATGTAGCGGCATCTTCAAGAGAGAAGTGTTGCTTATGTCAAGATGACGCAAGTTAATCAACTTCTCCATCTGCAGCGGTAGCTCCTCAAGTTCAGCACAAGATGACAGGAGAAGTGTCTCTAAGTTATACAACACACAAATGGAATCTGGCAACCTTTTAATCTCTGTCTGAGAAATATCCAAAAATCTCAGGAGCTTTAATTCGATAAACAAGTCATTTGGCAACTCCTTAATCTTGTAATGAGACAATGATAGTACCCTCAAGGATCTTAGTCTAGGCAGTATGTTAAGCAGCACCCTCTTGCTTAGAGGGTGATAACAATCATTGACACTAATACATGTCGGAAGCAATGTTCTCAGCTGCTCCAATTTGTAGAGGGGTGTCAATTTCTCAAAGTCACCATATCCCATTGAATAAGATAAGTGCCGACTTTTTTCCAACATATGAGATCCTTTGCTCTCTTCCAACCTGATACAAAGTTTTGAAGATGCAATTTGGGCTAAATCATTTACAAGGTCATGCATTAAGAATAAATTCTCTATGTTCCCTTCAGAAGGATTTGGGACCCTTTCGAATAATGATCTTGACCTCAACTCGAGAAAGTATTGGTTGCCTGAATCTTGAATTATTTCATCTTCCTGACGTACGAGACCATTGGCAATCCACAGATGAATGACTTGTTCTTTCCTAAATGGATAATCTTTAGGAAATATTGCACAATAGGAAAAACATCGCTTTAAATGTGCAGGAAGATCATTGTAGCTCAACATCAACGCTGGTAATACATCATTGTGTGGCAGCTCCCATATTTCACTTCTCAAAATACGTTTCCACTCTTCAACCTCTGATTTGGAGCGTAACATGCCAGCGAGCGTCTTCAGAGCTAAGGGCAGTCCTTTGCACTTAGCTGCAATTTGTTTGCCGACCTCTTCAAGTTCCGGATGTCCCATAGGATCCATGTTTTCAAATGCATGTCTTTTAAATAAAGACCAAGAGGCTTCAGTAGACAAATTATCCATGCTAATTTGCTCATTTCCCATTATCAAGGCAACACTCTCTTTACGTGTTGTCACAATGATCTTACTTCCTATATCTCCTTGTACAAAAACATTTCTCAAGTCATCCCACTCGTTGTAGTTGTCATTCCACACATCGTCCAGAACAAGAAGAAACTTCTTTCCCTTTAATCTTTCCTTCAATTTGACTTGTAGCTGGTTAAGATTGTCATCAACCTTCAAGTCAGTTGAGCCAATTTCTTGAAGTAACCCTTTTGTTATTCTGAAAGCATCATATGCCTCAGAAACACAAAACCAAGCTTTCAAAACAAAATGTTTCTGCACTCTCTCATCATTGTAAACCGCTTTAGCAAGTGTTGTCTTACCCAGGCCGCCCATTCCAACAATAGGAACTACAGTCAGCTTTTTTTCACTTGCATCTTCAGATAATAAACGGTCAATCAAATCCTCTATATCATTCTTCCTTCCAAAGATATCAGAATCATCAACCAAAGAAGTTGAAGGTGTTCTAGTTTCTTGTTTAGTCGAACCAAAATGCTCCTTTAAGCCAAGGCGACCAATTTGCTTTTCCAACACCTCCAATGTTTCAATGGTTTCTTCCAACTTCTCCTTTATGTTAAGGAAAAATTCATCAGTCAAGCACAGGTTGAGGTCACTTACTTGTTTGTTGCTTGTTTCTGCAAGATTTTGATGCTGGCCTTCCACCTTAAGCCTCAAAGCTTCATAATTGACTTGTTCTATCAAGTTTTCAGCGCCATCCACAGCATTCTGAAGCTTATTGAACCACTGGCTCACGTGTCGATTTGATGCTTGCTTATTCTCTGCATCACTTAGCACAATCTGAAGACCAAGCAAAATGTCCTCCAGCTTGTGTAAGAGCTGAACATGATCCTTATGCTTCTGAAACATGTTGAGAAGATCACCGTGAGGAGCAAGCCTATCAAAGAGAACATTCAAAGCTGAAGAGAGAAATGCACCACCAACTTCTAACCCAATCTCCATTTCTGAAATCTGCAAGCAAAATAAGGAAACACAAAATGATTTTAAGAAGATAAATGTTCAAACTTCAACTACTAACAACTTTATTTTACCTGTTGAATGCTAAAAGCTAAGAGTGATATGTAATCAAGAATGATTTCTCTCCCTCTCTTTGGCTTGTAATTGGTATAACTATGTTTTATCTACAGTCTGCAGCTCACAGCAACAGAAAAAAAAGAGTAGCAAAAAATTATGGAGTCTGCCAGTCTGGAATTCAATAATTGAAGCAAGAGAGGAAAGGTACTTAGGGTGGGGCACTCCAAAGAATATTGTGGTGTTCTATCACAAGGTTTTCTAAAGAAATATCATATAAAATGGAACAATTTTTGTTTTGAAATTTTAATCTATGTTTGTTGATAATTTACAGTTTACTTATAGTGTAAATGAATTCTGGATATAATACCAAAGCTAAATCGATTCTTCAAAAAATAGAAAACATTAGGAAAAACGCCTTCATAGTAAAAGTTACCTATGTTCCTTGGATTCTATAAAAACATCTTTGGGTATGTATCTGATATTCCAAAAGCTTTACATTTTTTAAAGATCCAACACGAATCCGGTAATACCTTTGAAGGGTCTTAGCAACATAGGTGACAACTTTGGAAAAATTTACTATAATACACTATATATGTAATGTTAGAAGCTGATAGATTAGATTGAAATACTGGAATATAACTATACCTTGCATTGTCTAAAGAAAATATCTTTCCTATGTGCACTCAACTAATAGTTGTTACCTCAGAAAGTCACTTTCTTTGTCTAAAGAAAAAAGTATTTCGATTATTTTTTATAAATATCAAATACCATACCGAATACCAAACTTGAAAAGCGTAATAACTACGAGATAAGTCTCTAAAATTGTGATGACATAAAAAGTTGAGGTAACGAAATGGTCATTACAAAGCAAACTGATTATAAGCTGAAGTGAAATCCTAAAAACTAGTCCAGCACTGAGGCAAATGACTCTGTTTGCTCTGTTCCATTTGAGTCGTTATGCACGAGAGACATTGCATAATAATCTACTGTAAACTGAAGAGTCGATTTTTCGTCCTTTGAGGATCAGATGTTTGTATCTCAGTGTATAATACTCAGTTAAGGGAATAAATCTTGAATGTCAAGGATATCAGCTAGGACACCAGCTGCTGTGGTATCATTTCCTGCTCCAGCACCTTGGATAACCAAAGGTTGTTTCTCATAACAACGGCTGTATATCTCCACCTGCAGACAAACAAATTGCAGACGTTCAATCATCATAGTCATTCTTCGACAAAAGCAAATCATTCATGTTACTTTTTTATAACCTCATAAGTAAAAGGGAAACATTTTACGATTAAGGTAGAATCGAAGACCTTAACTACATAAAGTTTTGCAGGGCGACGCCAGATGATGCGTAAAGAGTAAAGACAAAGTAAGGCGTTCGCCTAGGCATAGGTAAGGGTGTACAACAGATGTATTCATATTCTAAGAGATGAAAATTAAGTGATATCTGCATCTTCTAAGTGAGAAAAATAAGCAATTCTTTGAAATCACAGCATGATGTTTTACATCACTTTACACTAAATGACATCACAAAAAGGCATTAAACAATTAAAAATGCTTTACCTTGATAATCTAATAACGATGCGTATGATATGGTTGAACCTCCATAGCAGTTAAAAGAAAATTCCCAATGGAAGTAAAGGAACAAGAAGAAGAGGGACCAAAGAAACAGCAAAATGGGAGGTGAAAGTGAAGAATGCATACCACATTATCACTTCCTCTTAATCTTCCCAATGCAGAATCTTTTGGAACTTCTTGGATGCCAACTTCACATCTGAAAATGTGAGATGTTAATGTCATGTACACAAAAGTGTTTTCAATAATAAATTTTTCCCCATCTATGCCATTACAAATTTATACTTCTAACTCATTCTTTAATTGGTTACGGATACAAGAGGTGAACACAGCTGATCAGATGACTAACATAAAACAGATGAACTTACAACTGATTTGCAGATAGCTCTCAAACTTATATGTCCAAGTGGGTGAATGCTGTCATAATTTTCTAAATCATTTGTTAAGAGGAATTGAGACTATCTTCTAAGATAAACTTGTCTTAATTAGTAGTAATTGTTATGCTCATCACTCATCAGTACCTTAACTTGCCATAACACTCCCATCAGTGAGCAAGCTTTGCTTTAAGCGTCTAGAGGTACAGTGACTTACAGAACATGATAAGAATAAAAGATCCAGTTGCCATTATCCATTGAGCAAACTAAAAATGAAATGAAAGAATTACCTCGCATCATCAATCAGGCAAACATAACGCAGAACATTCCCATTTGCAGAAGCTTGTTTAATCCTATCTTCAATTTTCTGATCAAGTAAGGGAAGGCCATTCACTAGAAAGTCTTCCAGAGGCATCACATCGGGTCCCATTTCTTCAGGATACAAGCTTTCAATCTGAAAAGGGAATTGCAAATGCATCAAGGTTTCTGAAGCTAATTGAATTGGTAACAAAACAAAGAGACATTGTGACATGTATCCTAACCTTCATATTATCTAGGTTTAAACGCCGTCCAAGGAGCCGAGCAAGAATGAGAGCCTGTTATGAAGACATCTGTTAGAATAGGAATAGGTTTATACAATCCTATTAGAATAGGAATAGGTTTACACAATCCTTTTAGAATAGGAATAGGTTTACACAATCCTATTAGAATAGGAATAGGTTTATACAATCCTATTTAGAATAGGGATAGGAATACAAATAGAAATAGGAATAGTAAATAGTATCCTACTTGGTAAAGGATTGTATTCAAGTGTCTATAAATATCTACAACAACAATTCAATAAAAAAAAATTCCTATATTCTCACAACATCAAAACAAAATGTTGTCATGAGGGATGTTCAACTTCTCAAAATTTACAGAACCAATTAGAACTATGAACATTTCGCGAAAGGTACCGAAAAACCAAGTATTAACTATATCAAGTTGGATAAGATATGCTTCCCATCACAATCTGCGAAAATGATTCTGCCTAAATCACTGCTTTTCTGCTCCCCAAAGGCACCATCATCCCAAGCACCAAATAAGGAAAAATTATAACAAAGACATCCATTCAGCTAAAATTCCCATACTCATAAATGGACAACATTCAGCATAAGAATATCACAGAAAAAATATACTTCCTGAAAACACTTTCTACAGTGAGTGTGAGTATATAGCAGATGAAACATTATGTCTTAATTATGCATACTGTAAGACTGCAGGTAAGTTCAGATAAAAAAAAAAAAATTTAGAATTTGTAGGTGTTTGAAATTCTGCAGGTAAAAAATTGAATTTAAAATTGAAATAGTTTAATCATAATAGTTTGGCAATATAAATTGAAATTCTGCAGAATTTGTTCTTCCCGGTAAAAAACTTTAATCAGCATAATAGTTTGGCAATATAAATGGATTGAAATCTTGGACACTGTAAGTTTAATCAGAAGAAAGATGTTTCCTAACCTTTCTTGCTACATCCATGCCACCTAGATCATCCCGAGGATCTGCAGATAAGTATAAATACATAAGAATAACTTCATACTTCAACTATCCTAATGAGAATTGAAATGAAGTGTAGTGTCAGCGATTTTTTTCTTCCATAATGATATTTGGGATGGATGTACGATTCGTGTTAATTGCTGCTAGAAAGTAGACTGCTTCTTGACAATGCATTGAAGACATTGTTATTTCTTTATTAGAAAAGGAACTAGAATTTCCTTAGAAGTTTTGGATGGCTCCAAATTTCTTATATAATCCTGCTGGAAACAGAATTATGATCTCCTTGGATAAAGCACTCTCCTTAAAAGTTTACTTGCCACAAACAACATCTTATGTACTTAGAAGACATGTATGATGGAATGTGAACTTATTGATACTTCAATGAATTTATATGGTAAACCTCCACTAGGTTAGTAGGACCCTCTTAGTGCTTCTTAGTAATCTCAAGAGAGAGATATAGAAGGTTAGTTTTACACTATCTTATAGGTGACTAGACCTGATGGTTCCTTTCCAACTGTTATTATGAATCAATTTTTGTATTCGCCATGTCGTATTCACTAGAATGCAATGATTTGCATCTTTTGCGGTAGGAAGCCTGCTCTTGGAAAGGATTATCAACAAAAGTCAAAGACAATCACGATGCAAAATGGACAGTGATACCTTCTTTATATACGTTCTACTTCTAAATACTATAATACTTTCAGGCAATTGGCCAATATAGAAGAAAGAGAATATTGGGTCATGACTATGGTAACGATGAGCACATAGATAAACAACCACCAAAAGGATCGAAAACGGTTGCTGTTAGTTTACCACATTGGTTAAAGGTACCCTTATATGATCTTGGATTAACTTTTTGGACTGGGTTAGGCACAAAGTCCATTTACTTAATGATATCTCACTGAAGCTCATCCCTAATGTTTAGTTACCCAATGTTTAGCCCCTATGTTATTTTATACATACTCCATATGCTCCGCCCTGTGCAAGCAATAAGATGTTAGTCTCACTTCAGTTGAGGATGTATTGTTGTAATCTCTTTATGTGGTCTTCGGCAATCCTCATGTCATGAGGTAACTTTAAGGCATAGTTAAACCCGAAATAGATTTTTCTACAACAATTGAAATTGATCATAACAAAACTTGAGTGCGATAATCAANTAGCCCCTATGTTATTTTATACATACTCCATATGGTCCGCCCTGTGCAAGCAATAAGATGTTAGTCTCACTTCATTTGAGGATGTATTGTTGTAATCTCTTTATGTGGTCTTCGGCAATCCTCATGTCATGAGGTAACTTTTAGGCGTAGTTAAACCCGAAATAGATTTTTCTATAACAATTGAAATTGATCATAACAAAACTTGAGTGCGATAATCAAGTTATACTTGTATCCCATTGTATGCAGCATCTGACAAGAGGACCAAGCATATAGAAACTGACTGTCCCTTCCCAAAAAACTGTTTTCACGACACTGTTATAAAGTTTGGAAAGTCAACTGATACATATTCACCAAATCCTATACAGGTTTACATGTATGCACCAGCTAGAGGGGAGAATCAGATAGATAAATGTAAATAACAAGAGATAAGTGTAAAATAGAGTTGTATGTGCATGTTCACCACATTGGGTAAATGTAAGAATATGCCCTGTAAAGTGAGCGTCTAAAAAAAGAATTCACGTGTAAGACATTTGTATCACACATTCTCTTAATCGCTTCTCAAATTTCTCTGATTTCTCTCACATTCGAATTGGTGCTAGACAAACTTCCTAAGCAGAAGGCCAAAAAATATTGTTGTACAAGAGGAACACTTGCCTGACAGGAAAACGAGTAGAATTACTCAGACAGAGGAACATATAAACAATAAAGTAAGACTACACTTACTTAAGAATAGATAATTATCATATTTTTGACAACCACTTTTCTGTTTTTGTAAGTCATATCTTCAATACTCATATGGGATTTTACAACATTAATAGGGTGGTTGTAACTTATCACCTGGTTCAGTGTAACCAAGGCTTTTAGCAGCATTAAGGACTTGGCTGAATGGTTTTCCATCCTCAACCTCACTCATTACATACCCCAAGGTACCTGTTAGATACCAAGATATATGGCATCTTACCATCAAATGCTCTTAATGTTTATAACAAGCAAGATAACCACCAAGGATAATCATTTACTATTGCATATATAGCCAAAATGATAAATGGTCATAAAATATTACCACTCAAACTCCCAATAATATGGTAGACAGGGTCTCCTGATGAAATTATGCGATTTAAGGATGCTATGACAGGAAGGCCAGCACCAACCTACCACACATATAGCAATTTCAGACAACTTTGCTAAGCCGAGTATAAACTGAACTAGGACAACACTATCCTTTGTATACCACAGAAGCTAAATTAATCACTTAAACAAACACAATGCGCTACAAATCCCATATCATTGTTTGGGAAGTCAAACAAGAAAAGCTTTTAAAGCAGGAGAGGAAGGTTTAACTTGTATGAGACATTTAAGAATCTCAAATACAAGTGAAGCTAATTTTTAATCAACTAGTGCTAATATCAGATAAACCAAATGATACCCATCACTATCCATATGATCAGTTAATCTTTCTATCTTCAAATGTATATTTCCAGATAGATGCCTAATTACATCCTTCTTTCAGCGAACAGTGGCAGGAAATCTGACACAGGAAAATTGGAACTTTCACAGTTGGAGAGAGTAGGATGGAGGGACTCCAACCATCCTACCACACCCCTTGGTGATAAAGGGATTGGATATACTTGTGTTTAAATTGACAAGAGAAGAAGCTACAAAACGGAACTGGTCACCACTGCAAAATGTTGATATCAAAAAGACAGGACAACCAAGGTTTCAGCCAGCTTTCTGGTCTTACTCAATCAAACACAATTCAACTTTTTCTACCTAGAGACCCATACACCAGTATAACCCCATAACATGACACCTAAAAGCTCCTTTGTCTCCAACATTTCAGTGCACAAAAGATTTTTACACGCAATAGAAACAAGAGAACATACAGTTGACTCATGTCTAAGGCGACGGGGCTGTGACACCAACTTATCATAATCCTCCTGCAAACAAGGCAAAAATAATCAATACACTAAACATAATAGTTGCCATTTGAGAGGAAACCCTTTTACAGATTAAGAGAGGATGAAAGGTGACAAGGGCTGAAAGGTGATTGACCTGTAATTCTGAATGTTCACAAGTTATGCAGTGACCATAGCAAACGTAATAAGTAAACAAGAGACAATCAAAGGAAGGAATTGAAACTGACGTTGACTTTAGCTTTGTTGAATAGTGTGATCATCTCATCCAAAAAATTAAGTTGAGTGCACCTTTATTTANTCAAGGGAAGGAATTGAAACTGACGTTGACTTTAGTCCTGTTGAATAGTGCGATCATCTCATCCAAAAAATTAAGTTGAGTGCACCTTATTTATTTAACTCGCTCGTGTGTGGAACTGATTCTTTTCTATGGGCCAACTGGCCAAGCACGTGGAACTTTTTTATCATTCTAATGAAGGGTGATGGTGAACTGTCTTCTCAGCTACCATAAATAATTAGTCACCTCATTCAAAAGTTTAAACTATTAGATTTTTTTTAATGTGGAAGTTTAAACTATTAGATAGATCACACGTGTTCAGTTAAATATATCTTCAGCAAACTTTATATTCATGTTATAGCATTTGACTCGCTTTTTGTTCTTGTCTCGTTTAGCATCTTTTGTTAGATTTCAAGATTAAACACGGTCGAATGGATCATTAACTGCATTTCTGCACGTAAGCATGCATATGGTTGCTAAAAGGAAAAAAAAATGAAAACCATGGACACTGTCTGCTATTTTTATTCTTCTACTGCTAGTGGCATATCCAATGGTTGAACCATGTCTAGAACACTGTTCCTATGCTACAACAACTACCTGGTTTTAAGCTACACATTCAAAGAAATTAACGACAATAAAAAGGATCGGTTACCATTTGCACAGTAAGAGGCTTCTTGTTAGCTAGCACCACACAACAACCAAAATCTACAACCTGGTTTAGCACTCCAATAGTCTCAGCACTAGCTGAACAATCAACAAATGCTAAACCTGCCACAGTTTGAATTTCAATCAAAAGGAATCTGACTGTTAAACAACTCCCCAAAAGCTAACACCTTGATACCAGCATTATCTTATGCCTTCACATACAAAGAATTTAAGCAACTGTAATAAATGTATAAGCAAGAATAAGATGTTTCTTGAACTCATTCCCTCCCGATAAACAAAAGATTTCCTTCCATACAGCAAAATAGACTAACAACTCCGCCGGACTGCAAAAACAAAACTAATTTACTCACTGCACTTCATACATTTGAGCCTAGATTGGACTAAACAGTCAAAGTAAATCAGCAAGGTCCAGAATCATGCAGCAGCTGAAGTCAACTACTGTACTATACTCGTCAAAGCATTTAAAAATCATGGGGAAGATTTAACAGTAGGAGCTGATACAAAGCATTTAACCCATACGGCATAAAGTTAACAGCTACTCATTGTTACTAATCAAACTTCTCAAGTAGATTAGTCCTTCACCAGTAAAGAATAACGACAATATAAGCAGGTATAGGCTTTCCATAACAAGCCTACCAACCCCAACAATCCCAAAATAAATATCTTGGACATGACACAAACCTGTTGATTTGCCAAGAAGTCCAATATCAATTACTTTTCGTATAACTTCTGGACCGGAAAACACTTGGCATACACCTACATGTCAGAACAAAAAAAGATTTCACCTTTTTGTCATTCTACAAATAAGCACACCAAATAACTTAGCAGCTTGTTGAAGGGTGATTGCTAAATATTGCAATACAACAGGTAAACTAACCACACCAAATGACTTAAACAAAAAACAAAAAAAAAAAAAGAAGGTGAACTGCTACTAGAATTTGCAAGAGTCTGCAATGAAGAGCCATTGGATTTGACACGACAAACTTCAAGAAGAAATGAATCATCCAATTCTGCAGTGAGAACATCAGCAACAACCACCAAAGATTTGCTATCACACACACCCACAACTCGCAAATGCACCCCCTGTAAGTTTTTAGTATTACCCACAAAAACCCAACACAGATAAACACTAATAACAATCAAAATTGACGATGATTTTCTCAAATTGATAAAAAGACAACACTTTTCATTACCTGTTTGGCATGAAGAGATCGACAAGAAACAATATGTTGAAGCAATTGACGGCCAACTCCTCCACAACCCATCAAAAACACCGGTAAACTCTTCATCTTTTTGCTTTAACTTTTGGATTCTTCAACTTCCTTATGCCACTCTTCTTCGATTTCTCTCTCAAAGAATCTTGAAATGTCTCCATTAATGGAGGATTTTGTGTTTAAGAGGAAAGTCTTCTGTGTGTACACTTTGGTTCTTAATGTTTGGAATGTGACACATCAGTCCAATTATTTTTCCGCACGTTCGATTAGTTGGCGATAAACAAGTAAGAATTGCCTCAACCAAAATTGATGGAATTGGCCCTAAAAAAGTCATTCATGTTCGTTATCGATTAGGTATCAGTGGAAACATAAAGATAAAAGAATTAACTAAGTATCAAATCGACCAAATTGAACAAATGATAAGTTCTTTCTTAAGAGATGGAGTAATCGTCACTTAATTGAATTTGATCGGTACAATCCGTGTGCTTACCTACTTATCTTTCATTGGTAGTGGAATTAGTTACACTTTGACTCTATATTTATTACTTATGATTTGAAATAATGTATTGCATCGTATAATATTTATTTGATGAATATAAATTTAGAACTGATTGTATTGTTTTAAATTGTTATATCATATCACACATAATTGATATGAAGAATAAACTTATAAGAAAAGTAGAGTAAGGATAGAGTAACCATAAAAATGTAGAGTAAAAGATAAAATAGAATTATTAAATAATAAGTAATGATAAAATGAGAAAAAATAATATGTTATCAAACTAAATCGATTGTTACTTAAAATTAGACACATGACGTAATTTAGGTAACAAGCATGATATTTAAACTAATAAAACAGTACAGTACAATACAATAGATAAAAATCATCCAAACAAGTTGTTCGTATTTACTTTTCTTGGCTCGTATATATTGATTATTGATGCTAAAATACTCATTATAATATGAATTATACAAAATATTATATATTTATTAAATGGTTGGTGAGAGATTATTTAGGTTGATTACTTTTTTTCTTAACAAAAGTTTTGAGTTTTGACACAAATAAGTGTTTCCAAAATGAATTATTAGTTAAATTATGGAAATTTTACATAAATTTCATAGTGTTAAGAGCTAATTATATTTTATCCTTGCTCTTTTCTATATTACAAAAATCTCTTAAAATTTTTTGGAATCCGGATGCATTCCAAAACGTTCCGATATATCGCGTCTTGGTTTCGAGTACAACATTCATCGTCCCGATACATATCCTACTAATGCATCACGTAAAGTGATGTATAGAGAATAAGAGAGAGTATTATTTTGTAATTTTTTCGAATGGTAGGAAATTTTAGAAAATATGGTAAAATAAGTTGTATATTTAGATGATTTTCTCTTAAATTATTATTTTTTCAAATCAGTATGTTCCTTTAACTATTATAATGGGCTGGTTTTTGTCAACCATTGAATTCAAAGCCCAGCCCAATTTGATGGGCCTTCAACATGCTAATCCATTCCATCTGAATTTCCATTTGCACGTATTAGAGTAACTACATTACATACTTAGGCCCAAATGAAGTTTTAATTAACTTTTTTTTTGTCAATATTATTATCACTGTCATATATGTATGAGAAAATAATATACAAATTAGATCATATGCTAATAGGCATTATGTGCATATTCTCATCTAATTAAATTTAGATTCGAAGACCAAACAATCAACGAAATATGAAATAATTAAAAAAAAGCATCTTGTTGATCGATTACGTAGAAGAAATATAGAAAAAAGTACTAATTGTAATTTGATGGAATTATAATACTCTATACTAAACATCAAGGTCAACAAAATGCTCATCATCAGCTAATATTCATCCATGGCGGGTTGTGATTTTTATTAATATTATACTAGAAAGCAATTGTCTGTGCCAGCACGGGCCCAATATTATTAAGTATTATTTCTTTTTTTTTGTTAAGTTTGTTTTTACGTGAAATTGAAGAAAAGAAATTTGATGGATGTAAGGTGGTGTTCGTTATGTAAAATATTAATTTTTCTATATTTGATCAGTTAAAATCTTTGCAATATATTTTCTCTAGGAAATAATTTTTTTTCCTTTTAAAATGAGGAAATGATTTCTATAGTAGACGTATGAAAAAAAGAAGTTACACATGATATTCTACATTGATAATGTCTTCCTCCGTTTTCAACCACACCTCATCTTTACCCCATAATATGGAGCTCCCCCCATCTTCATCCCCACCACCACACACATCCCTACCCTCTACCTTCACCTCTTATAGTATTTGTCTAAATTATATAAAAATGCTTTTAGGATAATAATTTTTGCCAACCTATCAAAAACAAGAAAATAAATAAGAAACATATTTATTTTCCTAGAAATCATTTCTAAAATAATATTTTTAATCTTAACAAACACATCGTAAGTAATTATTAATGATATACTCATAGTATTGCATACTAAAAATTGAATACGCTCTCGATCCATGAATAAATGTTGATTGCCAAATGATAAATTACTATACTCATGGAAACATTATACCATTAGATACTTAAAGCGACACTTTATACACATATAGAGTATTACTATTTATATATTAGTGAAAGATGATACATTTTTTCAATAGTCATCAAGGTTCTTATTTTTAGTTTTATTTTACCAAAAACATATTACGGAATAATTTTATTAATTATATTTTAAAATTTATTATTAATATATCATTGTTAAAATAACAATTAGGATAAAAATAAAGAAAATGTGCATATTGTACTAATTAATTTAATTTTAGACTCTCAATTATCTAGGAGTTTAACTTGACTATTAGTATTTTATAGAATTACTTAATGATAATGATAAAGTCAGGCAAAAATAATTAATTTTCTTAATTTATTAAAATAAACAAGTAGAATATTATTTTATTATTATAAGACTCAAATTAATAAATTTTCGTTATTAGGATAAAAATAAAGAACATGTGCATATTGTACTAATTAATTTAATTTTTAGTCTCTCAATTATCTAGGAGTTTAACTTGAATATTAGTATTTTATAGAATTACTTAACGATAATGATAAAGTCAGGAAAAAATAATTAATTTTCTTAATTTAATTTCATTATTATAAGAGTCAAATTAAAGATAACATTTACTATTTACTTTATTAATTATAATTAGTGGATTGATTTTCGAGAAAACTCTCAGCCAATAAGAGAATAACATTTTCCTTGATTCCTATAATTGATTCTTCTTATTATTTATCCTTTCTACCATCTCTTCTTATTATATGTTATGTCATCTCATTTTTACTTGTCATATTTGGACTTATATATTCATTAAAAATAATAATTTATAGGTTAAATAATTAATACTAAAAATATAATATAATTTTTTTTAAAAAAATATTATAATATATGAAAATTGACAATAAAAAAAAATAAAATAATGGACAAGTAAAAGACGGATGAAGTATGTACTCCCTCCGACCCTTTTGACTTGTGAAATTTTGACTCGACACACCTCTTAAGAAAATAATGATTGGTATAATGAGTTTATTATTTTACTCTTATTAATTGGTAAAGTTTTAAACATATTTACTCACTACATTTTTTAAAAATATTAATTTAATGTTAATAAATTAAAGGTATAATAGGAGAAAAATATATTTTTTTCTTGATTTGTTAAATATATTTGACAAATAAATAAAAACGGAGAAAGTATCTATGAAATTTATGCCAATTGGAAGAGGGAAAAAACGGAAGTGGACCAAAGCCCACGTCTTATAATACCTACAGCAAATAGAAAAGTGAGGTTCATCATATTCTTCAATGACATGGTAGGATTTGTAATTAAATAAAAAAGATTGGACTTTTTTTAAAGTTCTTGCTGAGGTACAACAAACAAAGAAAGAAATACAACTTTTTGAAGCAAGTTTATCTTGCAAAATCTTTTGTAAGACTTTAATAACATTTATGGCAAATAGAAGAAAGTGGGGCCCATCATATTCAGCATGGGCAGGGCATACTTTGTAATTAATAATTAGATAGAAAAAGGAGGATCTTTTTAAGAGTTCTTACTTAGGTTCAAATAACAATGCAAAAGTTGCAATATTTTTAAGCAAGCTTATCTTGCAATTTTTTTAAAGGACTTTAATACCTCCAAACTTTAATTTAATGTTAGAAAACTGACATGTTGAAACTGCCTCAAACTCTCTCTTCTAATATATAGAAAGTAAAAGTAAAATATAATAAAAAGAAATAATTTAAATTAATTTGACGTTTTTCTTAATAAATTATTTATTAGGAGTTTATTTTTTAAAAATAATTTTATTAATTATACTTTAAAAATATAAATATGATTATTAATAATCTTATATAGTTATTTAATGATATATATAATATTAAAAAATAATTTGTTTTGAATATAAAAGCTAAATAATAAAATTTTATTAAATTATTTAACTATATTAAATTTAAACAATTTAATATGTAGAGAATAAAATGAAAATATATCATTGTATAGGTGTCAATTGTAAAATTAAATGGACCCCACTATACTCAATGATAGAAGGCATAATAATTTAGTAGAAAAGTGTAGGGTTTTTTCAAAAAATGTTAAGAAGGTCCAAATAATAAGGCTAATAGTACAATTTTTTTTATGCAATACTTATCACTTTGAGAAGCTGGAATGACAAAAATATTTCCACTTGCCAATTGAATGACCAATAAGCGGCCTTTGAAACTCTCTCTTCTAATATATATAAATAAAAGTACAACTGGTTATCTAATTTAATGTCTAATTATTTTGATACGAGGAGAATTCTAGCTTATGTAATCCTATAGTTTCTACATAAAAATGATTCAATTTAGCTTTGAAGGTTAGTTAAATCTCAGTAGACAAAAATTGCCAAAAACAAATTGGAACAATTGAAAATTAAAAATAACTACAAGTATGAAATAAGAAAAAATCATCTTGTTGGACTAATTAAAAAGATGAATAGAAAGAAGTACTAACACTAAATATAATTCAAGCTTAATATAATATTAAGAACACTATAATACTAATTATCAAGGTCAACAAGATGCTTATCATTAGCCAATATTTGTCCTCGATAGGTTGATCTCAGTGTATGAAATTGAATTCCAGTCTTTTCTTGAAAGATAGCTTTAAGATCTCCAACTGTGTCATTACGCTAAACCTTAATATTAAATATACAACTCGTAAACTTGTTGCTCGATATTGGTTCATATCGAAGGATTAAGGTAGATCCTTTCTTCATTCCTAGAGAAACAAGAGTTTGAGGATTTCTTAAAACTGCACCCTCGTACAAAAGCTTCTGATTCTTAAAAGAAAATTCAGTTTGCTCTTGAATATAGGCTTTAACTGCAATAATACTATCATCCGGTGCAACTATTAAGGTATAAGAAATACGACAATCTTTAGCAGTACCATCTATAATGTACTTAGATCCAATCGCGTCTTTGTAAGTATCATCATGAATGATAATTTGCATTGTTCGACTCATTGACCATGGATCTTTGACCATAGAGAACAACATAAGCATTTTCATAGATATTTTTGTTATCGGTGCGTATCGCAAAATTAACGTAGAACCTGTTTTGATTCCTAATGCAAATAAAGTTTGCGCATCACTCAAATCTTTACCATCCTTGCTCAAAAGCCTTTGTTTTTAAAAAGGAATATGTTTTTCCTCTTGAATAAATGCTTTAACTATAGCTATTGTATTTCTTGGATCAACCATTAAGGCAAAACGGTTTCGATATTCTTTAGTACCATCCATGTTGTCTTGAGCTCCAAACTTGGCTAAGAAACATTTTGATAATGAATACCGTTGAATAATATTTTGAGTGTCATCTTGAATGATAATTTGCATAAATCGACTTGCTGACCTTAGACGTACAAGATCTGTAAAGATAAAACTCAACATAAGCATGTATCAAAGCAAACTATAATAGTTAGGACATTATAATTAAATAATTAAACAAAAGCAACATACTAGCAATGCAAAATCAGAGAATTTTAATATAAAAATCAAAAGTGAAGAAAGTGAGAGGATACATTGTTTGCGTTTTGCATCCATAATGAAAATTAATTAACTTTGTTCTCTCTAATTAACCCCAAATCCCTATTTATAATATCATTAATTATAAGAAAAGAGGCCAAGATAATTATTGAAACGATT
>NC_064292.1:1615141-1736873 GCF_019186545.1 Solanum stenotomum
CATCGGTCGGTTCGGTTCGGTTTTAGGTGTTATTGGTTCGGTTTATCGGTTTTCGGTTTGTAAATACTTCAAACCGATAACCAAACCAATAACATATTTCTTATCGGTTTTTGGTTAATCGGTTTATGGTACTTAACGGTTCGGTTTTCGGTTTAACCAATAAGAAAATACTCATATATATTATATACACGATAAGAAAATTTTCAAATAAATCATATGATTTTTCCAGCATTTGGCATGAAAGTAATAATCATAAAAGTAACAATCATTTTTCTTGCAAGTTTAGACACTAGACACATTCAAAGGAAAAAGTGTGAAAGTAACAATCGGTTTAACCATTAACAAAAAGTGTGAAAGTAACAATCGTTTAACCATTAACAATAAGACTAGAAAATTTAGTATAATCTTATTGGGTTATTGGTTTAACCATTAACAAAAATTATAAAACCGGAAACCGAACCAATAACCCAATAAAAAAATTTGCAAAACCGTTAGCCCAATAACCCAATATCAATAAACCAATAGTGTTTTTTTCGGTTCGGTTTATTGGTTAAATCGGTTTTTTCACACCCCTAAATCTTACTGATTGTATGACCTCCTATGTACAAGGGATACATTTTACGATTAAGGTAGAATCAAAGACTTTAACTGCACAAAAATTTTCAGGATGACACTAGATGATGCGTAAAGAGTAAAGACAAAGTAAGGCGTCAGCCTAGGCATGGATAAAAGATAAGCAATTCTTTAAAATCACAGCATGATGTTGTACATCACTACGCTAAATGACATCACAAAAGGGCTTTAAACATTGACGACGCCTATGATATGGTTGAACCACCATAGCAGTTGGAAGAAAATTCCCAACGGAAAACAAAGTAATGGAACAAGAAGAAGAGGGACCAAAGAAATAGCAAAATGGGAGGTGAAAGTGAAGAATGCATACCACATTATCACTTCCTCTTAATCTTCCCAATGCAGAATCTTTTGGAACTTGTTGGATGCCAACTTCACATCTGAAAATGTGAGATGTTAATGTCATGTACACAAAAGTGTTTTCAATAGTCATTTTTTCCCCATCTATGTCATTACAAATTTATACCCTGTGGTTTTTGCTCTCTTAAATGCATCACCATGTGCTCATTCACAAATACATTTGCCTCTTGTTTTTTTTATTATTTTATACTCCTCAGTTAACTTTTAATTGTTATATTGAGTTTTTTAAAAATCAATTTGACTAATTTTCAAAGTTAGATAACATTAATTTAATATTTTAAACAAAATAATTAGATATTCAAAAACTATACGATAAGTACTACTCCTTTAAGATAATGTGTTGTTTTTTGCATATCAATATGATAAAAAAATACATCGTAAAATATTAGTCAAAATTCTTATCGTTCGACTCTAAAAAAAATCATGACAATTAAAAAGTTGGACGGAAGGAGTATTTGAGATACACTTGAAAATACGATTAATAAAAACTGTCCTTTAAGATAATGTGTTTTTTTTTAATACCAAATGTCATTTCAATTTCATGACTCGGATTCAAATATTTAAATATATGATTTAGGTAATTACTTAAAGGTAGAGCCAAAATGTAAGTTTTAAATTTTCCATAGCTCTTTTTAATTATAATATTTCATGAACTCATTAATATAAATACATAATCTAAATGATAATTATTGAGTTTATCAGAATTTGTACATGGTATTGTAGCTCTACTCCTATATTTACATTATAACAAAAAAAAAAGGCAATAAATATGCATATTAATAAAAAATATTAAAACTTTCATCGATATTAATTAATTATTATTGGATCAAATATCTCTATAGGTTTTAGGAATATTTACAAAAAATGCTAATTAGCTCTAAAGATGTATTTAGCGGCAATTAAACTATTACAATTAATTAATTACCGCTATAGATATTTTTATGTAGGGTTACCGGTGAAAGCATGAGATATAATTACTTACTAATGTAACAATGAAATTACTTAAAGTGGACATGAATAAATTAATTGATTTATGACGCAATTATATTCATATTAAACCTTCATAAAGTAATAAATAAAAAAATCAACCTTTTATTACTTCAATTACATTTTAGACTTCAATGCTCAAACTCGAAAGATTTGATTAAAACCAATAAAAAAGGGTTTTCTTTACTAACAAATTATTTATTCTCCTATTCAAATCTCAGATCTCAAATTAAGAATAAAGAAATCTTTTATTCAAAACAATCACTAATTGTATTAATCTTCAAACCAATACATGCCATGTAGATAAGTTTGTCTCCTTTTATTATTAGTTTAATAAGGAGTAAACTACAAATATAAATTAAACTCATACATATACAACATGGCAAAAAAATAAGGTATTTATTGTACTTTATTACATGTCCTATATATGTAGTTAATTACATTTAAAAAATGTTTAATGCAAGATACCACATGATTATGGTTCTTGATCTGTTTCAAATCAAACAAGATAAGATACTAAAATATTAACTAATGTGAGTATTTTAAAAAAATTGAACCAACTTATTGTTTAGGCATTTGTTTAGCTTTTCGATCTACTTGTTATAATTTAGGTTTTGTTTAATTAGTTAACCATAATTACGTGAAAGAAGTATATACACAAACACATATTATGTAGATATTGATTTAATATAAACATCTAATACAAATAAGAAACACTTGAATGAAAATGACGAATAAGATTTTTATGTATCACTCTCGTAAGTCAACCCTTTTTCATGTTTCCGATCCGGTATCTACATTGGAGTCCAACTAAATCCGGATTTATGTCGAGAAGTTTCACATTGGATCCAGCTAAATCCGGATTCGCACTGGGAAGTCCCACATTGAGGGGTAAAATGCTCTCTAACAAAGGTAACTTCGTACTTAAGAGGACTCAAATCCGAGACCTTTGATTAAGTATCGATGATCAATGAGTATTTACCACTCCACCACAATCCCTGTTGGTAAGTCAAGCCTTATAGGGACGGGAAGCCCATGGGAGAAGTGGCCAAAGTGCGGAGATACCCAATTATAGTATCACCATTTGAGTTATACTTGCAGCGTGTAAAATTTAATTATAAGTAACATCTGAATAAATTCAGACGAAGAATATCTGAAGTTAGACTTGTCAAAATCATACGTGTCTGAACTTAAGTCATAAGTGGTTGAAGTTCAACCCTTTTTACCCGATCCTAGTTTAGACAATTTTTCTTAAAGTTCATACACATTAATTGAAGTTTAATCATTTTTACGTAACTCCAAACATTTTTATCTAAAATTATTCTAAAATAAATAGATACATAAAAAAAAAAAATTAAAATTTGAGTACAACTTAAATAATATGGCCTAGTATGAAATGGTGTGATATTTACCCCAACTCATATGAGTAATGCTGATATGAAACAAGAAGATGGGAACAAGAATATTCAATAATTAGCCTGGCCCATAAAGGGATGATGTAATGTTCAATAGTTAGGATACTTGTGAAAAATGAAAGTGAACTAATAATTAAATATTATATTCAGAGAAAATTCAGAATTGCAAAAAAAAAACAAAAAAACGGTTAGTTTAGTAAAATACATTTTAAAATGAGTCGTAATAGCGGTGATTAGTAAAGACGTGTGAGTTATTGGCCAATGATAATTGTGGTTGGCGGAGGCAATTGATGATCGATGGTTAAATGGTTATGATACTTGACAATAGAGGTGATTGATTGGAAAAGATGAAGGCTATAAAGGTAATTAGTGGTTGTGACTAATAATGGAGATTGGTGATGAAGGAATTGAAGGTGGTCGGTGCATGACGGTGACAGAGTCAGTATTTCCACTAAGAGGATTAAAAAATGAAAAAAAAGCTAACACATGAAAACGTCGATGAAATTTCAATATCTATTATATAATACACATAAAAAGTAATTTTTCGTGTATAAAATAACAATAATATAATTTTTCGTTGAAAAAAATTCAAATAAACTCCATTGACCATACCTAGGTCCGCTCCTTGGGTGTTGGTAGAGTCTAAAATGAGTAATAACAAGTGGCCTCTTGATATTTATTCAACTGTATACATGATGAGACACGATATAAAATGACATATCCTAGGTACACCAATTCATGAAATTAAATTATATTAATATTTTTTTTCGTATCAATTTATGGGATTATATTAATATCTTTTTTTTTTCGTATCAATTTATGGGATGTATTTTAATTAAATACTGATTTTCTTATGATATGACTTAGAAAGTTTTATCATAAAAATGACAAATATTTACATGTCTATAAAAACTTTTTTATTAAGAAAAGATGAACATGTTGAAATTTATTTTTAAATATAAAAATTAATATTTTTTAAAATATATTAATAAAAATAATAATATTATATAAAATGAAATACACGTAATAGAAAGTCTGAAGGTTTCTTCGATAATACTATATTGAATTTCCTTTTCTTTAATTGGAATCATTCTATGCTGACACTTTTCTAATTTGGATGGTACAACCTATTATTTTACCATAATATATCTTATTATATTGTCTTGTATTATAATATAAATATAATATTTAAATCGATTGTATTATTTTTTATTGTAAAATAATTTTCGATACTATCAATTTAAAGAATCAATCTACGGAAAAAGTAAAGTATGATGTAGATCTGTCGTAAAAGGATATATTAAATGATAAAATATGATTATTATCATCTCAATTTATGTGATATTTTTCTAATATTGAGATCAAAACGAATCTTTCTTTAATCGTAATTTTTTCATATATTTTGAATTGTCAATTACTGTAACTTATACGAGTAATACGTTATATGTAGTTTCCAAATAAGTAGAATTTTATTTCAAAAAAAATTCAACCCAAATTCATGATCTTTGACTCTCGAAATTCAAATTGTGCCACATAAATCACAGTAAAACAAATAATAAATAAAGACAAAATAAATAAAATAAGATAACGATGCAATAACATCAAATCATTTATAAAATAAAACAGATATTTAAATATTAACAAATAATATATTTAAACTAACGATACCTAATAATACTGGTACCAACCATTCAAACAAGATGTTATTTTCTTTGTCCTTTTCATCATGACTTGGTCATTAATAATATTAATTTAAACAGCTGTTACTCCCGCGTAGTTGACAATTTCCATATTTTTTCTACTTCTTTATTTATTTTGTCAATTCTTGAATTGCCTTTTTTCTTTCTTTCTTAATTTCTCCACAATTATTTTTCTTCTTTTTTTTGTGAAGAAAATAATTGTGAGGATAATGGAGAATCCACCGGAGTGGGGCGATGGCGGAAGAGGGAGGAGAGTGGTGGTGATCGGTGGCGGAGTTGCTGGTTCCCTTATTGCAAAGTCTCTTCAATTTGATGCAGATTTAACTCTTATTGATCCGTAAGTTCAATAAGTTTGCTAATTATTATTATTATTTTGATAATCGTGATGTCTGAGTCAGCTTGTCTGCACCTCAATTGATTTCACATGGTATTTGGTACTTCCACTAGTACAAGTATGGTATAACTTTGTCCATCAAGTTTGGATTCTTCAAAATAGAACAAATTGGAAAAAAGGCCTTCATAGTAATCTATCTCAGAAAGTCACTTTCTTTGTTGAAGAAATTTGGAATCTCGAAGAAAAATGACTTTCTGAGATAAAAACTATTAATTGAGTGATCATCTGAGAAATCAATATATCCTTGTGGTGTACTTCAATTTGGTTCAATGTGTCAAAAACTGTTAACAGGAAGGACTATTTCGAGATACCATGGGCGAGCTTAAGAGCAACGGTAGAGCCTTTGTTCGCGGAGAGATCATTGATCCACCACAAAGATTACCTCGCCAATGGGCGTCTCATAGTGTCTGAAGTCACTAATATCACCAATAAAGAAGTCTTGACTGCAGATGGACATCAAGTTACCTATGACTATCTTGTGGTAGCTACCGGTCACTACGATCCCCTGCCTGTAACGAGAACAGACAGATTGGAAGAATATCAAACAGGTATATATATACATATTACATAGCATCAAAGACTTCTTTAAGATATCATTCATGTGCTTAATTCGTTTGATTTACCATCTTGTCTGCTTTCCAACGAGCAAATTACTTGTACGTATAATCATATGAAATGTTTATGCTCGCTAAGTTTATCAACTTTTTGGAAAATGATAAAAAAAAGTTAAAGCATTTGTGTTTTGTATCCGNTATTGATCCGTAAGTTCAATAAATTTTGCTAATTATTATGGAAAAATGCATAAGTATCCCCCAGCTTATGCCCGAAATCCCTGAGACACACCTAACCTTTACTAAGGTCCTATTACCCCTGAACTTATTTTTTATATATTTTTCTACCCCTTTTCGGCCTACGTGGCACTATCTTGTGGGCCCAATGCGTGCTGACAATTTTTTCAAAATTAGTGCCACGTAGGCCGAAAAGGGGTAGAAAATTAATTAAAAAATAAGTTCGGGGGTAATAGGACCTTAGTAAAGGTTATGTGTGTCTCAGGGATTTGGGGCATAGGATGGGGGTACTTATGCATTTTCCCAATTATTATTATTATTATTTTGATAATCGTGATGTTTGAGTCAGCTTGTCTGCACCTCAATTGATTCCACATTGTATTTGGTACTTCCACTAGTAGAAGTATGGTATAACTTTGTCCATCAAGCTTGGATTCTTCAAAATAGAACAAATTGGAAAAAAGGCCTTCGTAGTAATTACTAACTCAGAAGGTCACTTTCTTTGCGGAAGAAATTTGGAATCTCGAAGAAAAATGACTTTCTGAGATAAAAACTATTAGGTGGGTGATCATCTGAGAAATCAGTCATTGTGGTGTACTTCAATGTGTCTTAATTAGTAAAAACCTGTTAACAGGAAGGACTATTTCGAGATACCATGGGCGAGCTTAAGAGCAATGGTAGAGCCTTTGTTCGCAGAGAGATCATTGATCCACCACAAAGATTACCTCGCCAATGGGCGTCTCATAGTGTCTGAAGTCACTAATATCATTAACAAAAAAGTCTTGACTGCAGATGGACATCAAGTTACCTGTGACTATCTTGTGGTAGCCACCGGTCACTACGATCCCCTTCCTGTAACGAGAACAGACAGATTGGAAGAATATCAAATAGGTATATATATATACATAGCATCAAATACTTCTTTAGGATATCATTCATATGCTTTATTCATTCGATTTACCATCTTGTCTGCTTTCCAACGAGCAAATTACTTATACGTATAATCATATGAAATGTTTATGCTCGCTAAGTTTATCAACATTTTGGAAAATGATAAAAAGAAGTTAAAGCATTTGTGTTTTGTATCCGTTGAGAAAAGATTCTTTATTTGTAAATCGGCTCCTCTGGCAGGTTTAATTTCATGAGGTTCAGCCAATTGTCTTGATCGTGACTGCTTTACTCTCTTACGAGATGTACTAGTGATTAAATCTTTTCTTTAGTGAGCGTCCTGTTAACTTTGTAGATTACTACTTGATATTACTAGTCAAAATGGCACGAGACTCGACTGTTTTTGGTGTCCTTTTTGGACTATGATAAAACAAAGCTAAAGCATGGGTGTTTTGAATCCGTTGAGCGGTTCCTCTAGCAAGTTTTCATGGGATTCAGTCAATTGTCTTGTTGTTAATGTTGAGATGTACTAGTGATGATATTACTAGTCAAAATGTTGTGACGTTTGACTAATTTTTGCATCGTTAATCTTGTTGTTGCAGAGAATGAAAAGATAAAAGCAGTTGATTCTATATTGATTGTTGGTAGTGGTCCTACTGGTGTTGAACTTGCTGCAGAAATCGCTGTCGATTTTCCTCAGAAGAAGGTAACTTTGGTGCACGACAGATCCAGATTACTAGAGTTCATCGGAGCAAAAGCATCTGACAAGACTTTAGAATGGTTAAAAAACAAGAATGTGGAAGTGAAATTGATGCAATCTGTCGATTTAAGTTATAACACTAACAGCTCGGGTGGAAGCAGAACATATTTCATCTCGTCAGGGGAAACTATCAGAGCGGATTGTCATTTTCTTTGCACGGGAAAGCCACCAGGTTCAGAGTGGTTAAGGGAGACGTATTTGAAGAATCGAATCGATAATTTTGGATGATTGAAGGTTGATGAAAATCTTAGAATCAAGGGTCACAGAAATATATTTGCTGTTGGGGATATAATTGATATTAAGGTATTGAAGATACTAAATCGATAGTTAGTTAGTATTACTATTTGTAACTGTTTTTCTGATTAGTTAGTTAAGTTGTTAGAGTTTGTTAGAGTTTGTTAGATGAGTAGTCTAGAATCTAGAAGCTTCTATACTTGTATATATATATAGATACACATTCATCTTTGTAAGCAAGTTTTTATTCATAAACATGAAATATACAATTTACAATTTTTCTCTCTGAATTTCAAGATGGTATCAAAGCTTTGAACCAATAATTGTTTGGTTCACGAAGTAAAATTGATTCTGGGTCTTCCATTAACAAAGAAGATCGATCTTCTACTTTGAGCAATGGTGAACGAGAGTGATGCGCCTGCTACTGTTGGTACGTCTGTTGTTGTTGAGCCAGATACTTTGGCGTTAGTTGAATCAAGGAGAAACCATCCTCTATATCTTCATCCTTTAGATACGCCTGGCTGTGTATTGACTACAGTTCAGTTAACTGGAGCAGAGAACTATGCGTTATGGAGTAGATCCATGGTGATTAATGTCACGACCCGAGAGCACCCCCTAGTCGTAACCGGCGTATTCGACCTCAAAGAGGTCAAATACAAGCCTCATGGATCATTCATTGCATACGATACAAAAAAAAATACAAAGAATTTAAAACTTTCTTCACACACGAAGATACTTTCATTAAATAGCAAGCGGAAGACTTTCTAGACTTAATCCAAGACGTCTCAAAACCATCTAATACTTGAATACAACATTGGGACTAAGCCCACTCAAAACTATAACAAAACTACAAGACAAAAAGGAACATGTTGGTTATTGTCCTCGAATCTATGAGGACTCACCAAGTCTTCATCTTCAAACATCTTAGAAACCTATNACTTGTCGTACTCGCCCTTCAAAATCCATATCTGATTAAGCACATAACATGTTCAAGTTAGCAACAACATGTATAGTTTAAAATTGCAAAAGTTATGCAAGAGAATATATCTGAAGACTGTGATTTTATTACTCGTTGGATAAACACCTTGCAAATGTATATCTGAAGCTCTTACATCAAGCATTGCCCTGTGTAGTTGTCTGGTCGCTTTCCAAGAAATATAGAATTATATAACATCTAATTATTCTGACAATGGAAGTTGCACTTATTTCCTAAAACTTGTGACCGTTATCCCTGATTATCTTTTAAAAAATTTAGATTCTCTATGAAGCTTAAATATAAAGCTATGTGTTTGATGATGAGCACAACATCATCATATATCATCATATCATATTATATCATATATCATCATATTATATTAAAAGTGGAAAGGTTCAAAATATAAAGTTGAATTACCATTTTATCCCTAAAATAAATCAAAATAATATAAAACAATAAATAATAGATAACATCCTTTAAAAGTTAAATAATCATTTTAAAAGAACATACAAAAATTAACTTATATCCGTCATTCCTTTTACTGTCATTTTTTTTTTTGATAATAGTAACTAACCTTTTACTGTCATTTAATTCTCTTCCAGTTGTTAATCGATTTTTTTGATGAGTTATTATCAATTTCACCAACTAACGTACGTATAACGTGACCATCAAACTTCTCTCCAATAAATATATTGATTCTCTTAATGTCCTGTCATATACTAATGTGACCCCTCAACTTCTTCCTTAACTATATATGTAATTGCAAAATAAACACAGAGATAAAGTTCAAGTAGTTGGATAATGTCTACTTGTCCAGATTTCTTTTAATGGTAAGTAAATAGTATGTACAACTTATAAATTTGTTGTTCATATTTTTTGCATGTATATAGTACTTAGTTAATATTTTAGATTGTTGTCTTTTCCTATTAGGGTCTTTCTAATATTTCATTTTTTTAATAGGGAAAGCATGACAAAAAGCTATATTATTAGAATAACAATATTAATTATATGTAGATTGTGACAAAGGATTGTTGGAGTTGATACTTCCACTATATTGTCATACGTTAATATCAAGTTCTCTGTGCTCTCTTCTCTTGTCTCTTTTTATTTGTTTTTTTTTTAATGTTTATGTTTCTTGTTTGTTGTTATTGTATAACTTTTTATTGTTTTATGGTTATTAATATTGAGAATTTACATTGGTTAGTCGTTTTGTATACATTAACCTAACATGTGGTATTTTAGTATCCTCATTTGAATATTGTATTTGTACAACATTTAGTTATTTCACAATTTATGCACTTTTAGTCAATTTTATAATTAAGGGTGTATTCTTTTTATTAGGAAGATATATGTACTTTCTATCGTAAAAATGGTGGATACTTTTTTAGTAAATACCAATAGATTTGAAGGTGGATAAAATATGTCATTTACAATACAAAAATTATATGAAATATTTTGGGATAAACGTGCAACGCATGTTTCTAGAACTAGTGATTAAAAATGAAAAGAATTAACAAAAAAGTAAAGTGAAGTAAACGGAAATAAAAAGCTTCAAAGGGAAAAGAATAGCTTACATCAGTTGAAGAGCCATTCGTTTTAATCATCACATGCATTCATCATCGATCTCTATGATGGGAAATTGAGCAATATTTGGCCAGTATTCCCCCTTGTCAAATTCTAGTAGTGGTGAGAGCAATGGGCATTTGGAAATATCTAGTTTAGAGAGGGAAGAGGGCATCCCTTTTACTGGAAGAGATTGGAGCTTAGGGCAATTATAGATGATCAGCTGAGAGAGGGAGGAGGGCAGTGCTGATTCAGGAAGTGATTGGAGATTAGGGCAATTACAGATTTGTAGACTTTGAAGCGAAGTGAGGTGCGAAAACTGGCCTTGTTCCAGCATTGACTGAATTTGAGGTAAATTACCCACAATACGTAGAGATTGAAGAGAGGTGAGGCTTTTGAGATGTTGGCTGCTTAATGTTTTCAGATTCTCTATATAAAGTGTTTGAATAGAGGAAGGCAACTCCCAATTCTCACCACCAACAATCTCTTCGTCACTGCCATCATGAGATATGTCTAACTCAGTGAGACAGGGGAGTCTCTGTAAACGCCACTCCTTTCGGCCATTCACCAGTTTCTCGCAATTGTTGATATAAAGTCGTTGTAAATTGAAGGGCAATCCTCCTTCAGGAAAGGACTCTATTTCTGGACAATTAATCAGTTCCAGTTGCTTAAGAGATGGAAGGAGTTCCTGCATACGTTCTGGCAGCCACTTCAGCTTATTACAGCCATGAATAGTCAGTGACGTCATCTGGGCCCCCCCACATGCCACCGAAAGTATTTCAACATTCTCACCATTCCAAATAGAGAGACTTTCAGTGGCAGTAGGAATCAAAAACCTAGTAAGGTTGTGGCAATCTTGTACCCACAATTTGCGTGCTTTTGGGAACAACTCAGGTGATATATCATCTATACAATCACATTCTTCCAGTGTCAAATACTCCAGAAACATGTTACAATAACTCATCGCTTCCAATTTCAATTTCTGGCAACGAGATATCCTTATTCTCTTCAAGGTAGTGGGCAGTATGCTAAAAGGAAAGAAGGCAAGAGAGTTACAATCACCAATATATAATTCCTCAATCTGCTTCATTCCCTCAAAAACAACTCCAACCGTGGGAGAACCAATTACTTCAAAACTTTTTAAACTTGAAAGTTGGATGGGTACTCTCTCCAAACTGAGTTCAGGGCAATTTTTAATTTTAAGCTTCTCAAGTATAGGGAACTCTCCACTTCCTAGTACGTGCCATTGCTTCCACTCCGACATATCTTCAAATTCAAGCTTCTCAAGAGCGTTAAAAGGATTTTTGGAGGACAAACTGCCATAGAATTCTTCTGTCACCTCTGTTATTCCATGCATCCCTCTAATCAAAAGGATTTTCAAACAAGGAAGCTGTCCTAGTGCTGGCAAGGAAAAACAGTTCTTGCAGTTATCAATAGACAATTTCACCAGCTTAAGAAACAAAGGATCAGCTAGCCAATTTGGAAATTTTGTCCCTCTATATCCGATGATTTGGAGTTCTTTTATGTTTTTATGAGGGCGTAGCTCATCAAGAATGTCTCTTTCAGTTTGTGAATTGTCGGCACTACTACTTTCACTCCACTCCAACAATAACTTGTCAACATGATTCTTCTCCCTCATCTTTGCCTTCACCGCTTCCCTACTATCAACCACATTTTGCAACTCTACAACTGATAGAGATCCGTACAAGTTATGTACTTCACCCAAATCTTCCATTCTCCAACCACCTACAAGAAACTTCACTCCCACTAACACTAGGAGGCTTTTCAACTTGCTCAGATGTAGCGGCATCTTCAAGAGACGAGTGTTGCTTATGTCAAGATGACGCAAGTTAATCAACTTATCCATCTGCAGTGGTAGCTCCTCAAGATAAGCACAAGATGACAGGAGAAGTGTTTCTAAGTTATACAACACACAAATGGAATCGGGCAGCTTTTTAATATCTGCCTGAGAAAGGTCCAAAAATCTCAGGAGCTTTAATTTGATAAACAAGTCATTTGGCAACTCCTTAATATAATAATGAGACAATGATAGTACCCTCAAGGATCTTAGTCTTGGCAGTATGTTATGCAACACCCTCTTGCTTAGAGAGTAATAATAGTAGCGAATACATATCGGAAGCAATGTCCTCAGCTGTTCCAAATTGTAGAGGGATGTCAATTTCTCAAACTCACCACCTTCTCCCATTGAATAAGATAAGTGCCGACTTTTTTCCAACATATCAGATCCTTTGCTCTCTTCCAACCTGATACAAAGTTTTGAAGAAGCAATTTGGGCTAAATCATTGACAAGGTCATGCATTAAGAATAATTCCTCTATGTTCCTTTTAGAAGGATTTGGGACCTTTTCGAATAATGATCTTGATCTCAATTCGAGAAAGCACTGGTTGCCTGAATCTTGAATTATCTCATCGTCCTTTGGTACGATACCATTAGCAATCCACAGATGAATAACTTGTTCTTTCCTAAATGGATAATCTTTAGGAAATATTGCACAATAGGAAAAACATTGCTTTAAATATACAGGAAGATCATTGTAGCTCAACATCAACGCTGGTAATATGTCATTGTCTCGCAGCTCCCATATTTCACTTCTCAAAATACGTTTCCACTCTTCAACCTCTGATTTGGAGCGTAACATGCCAGCGAGCGTCTTCAGAGCTAAGGGCAGTCCTTTGCACTTAGCTGCAATTCGTTTACCGACCTCTTCAAGTTCTGGATGTCCCATAGGATCCATGTTTTCAAATGCATGTCTTTTGAATAAAGACCAAGAGGCTTCAGTAGACAAATTGTCCATGCTAATTTGCTCATTTCCCATCATCAAGGCAACACTCTCTTTGCGTGTCGTCACAATGATCTTACTTCCTATATCTCCTGGTACAAAAACATTTCTCAAGTCATCCCACTCGTTGTAGTTGTCATTCCACACATCATCCAAAACAATAAGGAACTTGTTTCCCTTCAAGCTTTCCTTCAATTTGACTTGAAGCTGATTAAGATTGTTGTGGACATCCTTTGAGTCAAATTTTACAATTTCTTGAAGTAGCCCTTTCGTTATTCTCAAAGCATCATATCCCTCAGAAACACAATACCAAGCTTTCAAACCAAAATGGTTCTTCACCCTCTCATCATTGTAAACGGCTTTAGCAAGTGTTGTCTTACCCAGGCCTCCCATTCCAACAATAGGAACTACTGTCAGCTTTTTCCCACTTGCATCTTCAGACAATAAACGGTCAATCAAATCCTCTATTTCGCTCTGCCTACCAAAGATATCAGATTCATCATCCACAGAAGTTGAAGGTCTTCTAGTTTCTTGTTTAGTCGAAACAAAATAGTCCTTTAAGCCAAGGAGACCAATTTGCTCTTGCAAATCCTTCAATGTTTCAATAGTGTCTTCCAGCTTTGCCTTTATGCTAAGGAAAAATTCATCACTCAAGCACAGGTTGAGGTCACTTACTTGCTGGTTGTTTGTTACTGCAAGATTTTGATGCTGACCTTCCACCTTAAGTCTCAAAGCTTCATAATTAACTTCTTCGATTAAGTTTTCAGCAGAGTCCACAGCATCTCGAAGCTCATTAAGCCAGTCTCTCACAGATGGATTTGATTCCTGCTTATTCTCTGCATCACTTAGCACAATCTGAAGACCACTCAAAGTCATTTTCAGCTTCTTTAAGAGCCGAACATGATCCTTATGCTTCCGAAACATGTTGAGAAGATCACCCTGAGGAGAAAGCCTATCAAAGAGAACATTCAAAGCTGAAGAGAGAAATGCACCACCAACTGCTAAGCCAATCTCCATTACTGAAATCTGCAAATCAAAACAAGGAGAACACAAAATGATTCTTTAAGAATTTTCACATAATATATCTTTAAATAGTCTCTCGTTAAGAACTTTATTTTACCTGTTGAATGCTAAGAGTAATTTGCAAACAAGAATGAACACTGATTTCTTTCAATCTCTCTCTCTTTTGTTAGTGCTGTTACTTGTAATTGATACAACTGTGTTTGCAAACTGTCCTTTTTTCAGTGGAGTCTGGTTTTTCATTACTTTTTCACTTCAATAATTGAAGCAAGAGAATAAGGGTGGGTGTAGAAAGGGCTCCCCAAGTAATAAATTTCTACACACATTATTACCGTGCTAAAAGGGACTACCATATCATGAATATGTTGGTGCAACGGTAAATTTGTCTTCATGTGATTTATGGGTCACAGAGGTTTGAGCCGTGAAGGCTAATACTAATTTTTGTATTAGGTTAGGTTGTATACATCATACTCCTTAAAATATGAGTTTTTTCCGAACTATACTAACGCGGAATACTTTGTACACCGAACTCTCCTTGCCTATCCTCAGTGTACTGAAGCACAATGTTTTTAGTGACAAGTTCCTTGAAGAAGCAAATTAGATTCAACAAAATAAATTTTGTTAGAGCTTTTATACTTTTTTCGGTTTCAATTTAAGTGTCGTACTTATCTTTGACCTATCTCAAAAAAAGTGTTTCTTTCATATATATAGCATGTCTGTCAATTTTAATATCATAAAATTTTAAAAACTACAAATATCTTTAATTTAATACCATAAAATTTAAAAGTCTCAATTTATTTAATAAACTTCGTGCTCAAGTAAACTAAGACACTTATATTGAAACAGAGTGAGCACGTCAAGACTGAAAAATAAACCATGACGTTAACATTACAGAATATTAGCACAACCTCAAAGACCAAACAAAGTCATCCTCAGCTTCTGGACATGCACCACATCTGCAAAGCAAAATAAAGAACCACAAAATGGTTTAATTTTAAGAAATTAATTTGAGAAGATAAATGTTTCTATCTTCAATTACTAAAGGAACTTTACTTTACCTGTTGATGCTAATTATGGGTAGTTTGGTACCTGGTTTGGAAATGAATTATGTAAGTGTTAAATTTTGTATAAGTAATATGATGTTTGATAGTTGGTTAAGAGGTAAGTTATTTATGTATAAAATTAATTAATGGGTGTTCAGTTTAAATTTAGAAATTCAAGTAACTAATACATGTAGATTAATATGAGGAAATTTATATATAATTTTATGTAGAATAAAAGATTAAATAAGTAATACATAAATAAGTAAATCATAGATAAAATAATACATAAATTCCATTATACTCCAACTAACTAAAGAAAAAAAAAAGATTGTCTTTATTTCTCTTTTTCAAAAAGTAAGAATTTTCACCCAACAAGAAGACAGACTTTCACATAACAAGAAGAAAATGACTATTCATTATTTTCTCAATTCAATAATTGAAGCAAGAGGGGTAGGGTTCTTAATTAGGGGTAGACTCAAAAATAAAAGAGTTAAAATGATAAATCTGTATGCAGCTCATTATAGTGCAAAAAGAACCCACCATATCATTAACATGTTTACTTTACTTTACCTTCTTGAAGAGTTTTTTTTTTTAAAAAAAAAAAATCCTTTTTGAAAATATTATTATGGAATTTTGAATTTAACATAATTGAATTTCTTATTTGAATGATAACTTTACATTCTGAATAAGCAAACCATGAATAAGCAAATCATGCATAATAAATCTTTGAATAAAATAATATATAGATTTCATCATAACTAATTCATGTATTACTAATACATGCATCAAGTATCAAACGACTCCTTTAAGTTATATCATTATAGAATTCCAAAACTGATCTCATCAAATAAATTAAAACTAATCTTCATAGAAAAAAGTGAAAGGAACAGAGTTTAATTTGGTATATATAAGCAAAATGAGTTGCATATTAAGACATCTTCATGAATTAAAATCAATTTTTTCTCCTTTCTCGTTTTGTAGAATATTTTTTTCTTCTTTTATAAAAGTCACTAATCTTTAATTATTTTTCTCCTATAATATTTTTTTCTCTATAGCAAATTGTTGATATTATTGTAGCATGCCTTTTTAATTAGCATGTCTTTTTGATACCTTATTTAATATTATTTTTATACATAAGAAACTATGATGTTAACGTTACGAAATATTAGCACAGCCTCAAGACCAAAGAAAGTCATCCTCAGCTTCTTTAAGATCTGAACATCATTTGTATGCTTTTGAAACATCTTCAACATCTGCAAAGCAAAACAAAGAACCACAAAATGATTTTAAGAAATTAATTTGAGAAGATAAATATTTCTATCTTCAATTACTAAAGGAACTTTACTTTACCTGTTGATGCTGATTATGGGTCATTTGGTAGCTGGTTTGGAAATAAACTATGCAAGTGTATAAGTAATAAAATGTTTGATATTTGGGTAAGTGGTAAGTTATTCATGTATAAAACTAATATTGTGTTTGGTTTACAATTTAGAAATTCACATAACTAATACACGTAGATTTTAATATGAGGAAATCTATATAGTATTATTTTATGCAGGATAGAAGACAGAATAAATAAAACATAAATAAGTAAATCATGCATAAATAATACATAAATTCCATTATAACTAATTAACAAAAGAAGCAAAATTGTCTTTTTTTCTCTTTTCCAAAAAGTAAGATTTTTCACCCAACAAGAAGACAAAGACTATTCAATTAAATAATTGAAGCAAGAGGGGAAGGGTTCTTAATTAGGGGGGGCCAAGTGCCAACCCCAGGTGGGGGACTCATTCATTATAGTGTTTGTCTTGTTTCGTAAAGTTGACATGAGTTGTAGAAAAGAAAAAAACCAACATCATTTTTAAAATTATTTTCTCTTCTCATAAAATGAAATTAATAGTTCTAAAAATAGGTCAAGTCGAATTTTGCCTGATGACATAAAAAAAAAAAAAGGCTTAAGTCATCTACAACCACTTAAAGTTACCCTCATAATTCACTTGAATACCTCAATTGAGGTTTGTACCTATTGAACACATATTTTATTCAAAACATGTACCTATTAAGAAACATTCAAATATTGACATGTCAACATTTTAAAAGTTGAGCAAAAATCTAAACATACGATTAGTTAGATCATTTCTCTATGTGGTGGGCCATTTTAATTCTGTCTCGCCTTTGATTTTTCCTTGCCAGACAATGGTAGGTTAATTGATCACATTTTATTCTTGAAATGACTTGGATTAGTATTAGTCTGAATATGAAAAAATCACGGGCTGCATCCTTCGAGCATATGTGAAGGGTGGTGATTTTTTTAGTTTTGTTGCAATAGAGAAACTACAACCGAGGGTCTATCGGAAACAACCTTGATATCTTCCCTAGACCCCATTTGTGGGATTACACTGGATATGTTGTTTCAAGAGGTAAGGTCAACATACAGTCTATTTAAAAGGCATTTTGATAATATAGCAGTAGCCAGAGGACTTGAAGCAGCTAGCACTTGAATTTTTCGATTTTGTTATTCATTTAAATTCTTACCTGACAAGGTAGGAGTAAGGTCTGCATAAACTCGTCTTTCTCATCAATACTGTGTATGTTGATGTTGTAATTATTCTTCAATTGAATTCTAATGCTTTCTTCGTTACCAGGAACTTAAATAAGGATATTCAGCTCAAAGACATGCTCTAGTGGCCGCGAAGAACTTGAAACTTTTGATGAGCGGAGAAAAAGAAAGCAAACTTTCAGCATACGAGCCTCGATCATCATTCAGCGCCTAAGATTATTGTTTCATTAGGAAGACAAGATGCAGTGGCTCAATTTTCATTCACGACGATCATTGGATTAGTCCCTGGATGATCAAGTCTAAGGATTTATACGTTGGGAAAATGAGGAAGAAAATGGGGCTTCAACCTAAGTAATATGTATTGTTTCATTCATGAAATTAAACATCATTTTGAGTGTGAGAAAATGACATCACTAAGTTTTGGATGAAAATTGTAACTTTGCCCAGCTTTTAGTTGAGAGTTACAGTACTAACAATGCTAAGAATATTGACAATATATCCTAAAAAGTTTCTCTTCATCTCACAACTGTGTGAAGTAATGTAGCTTTCATTTTTTTCAAGTAGTTCAACCTTCCAGAAAAATCGCTAGCTCTGACCCTGGCGTTGATATCTGGTTGTGAATCCATGTAATCATACAATCGACGTTCATCCTGAATCAACTAAATCATCAAAATAACATGAATTTTATACACTACACAGTAAAGTCACAAAACTATTATTTGTCACATTAAAGTAATTACCCCAGCATCGAAACAGAGACATATGATATTCAGCAAACCTTTGTGAGCTTATAAAATTTGTAAATATCCTCAACATATTTCAGAATAGCCAAGTGATTATTAACATCAGCAGCATCAATATTAACAATCTATACTAATTTTAGTTTGTCAAAGAGTCCACAAGTAGCCTGAAACAGAATCGATCAATTACACTATATACTGATGTTGCTTTATTTTTCTACCATTCAAGGGGATCTCTTCAACGGTTTTAATATCTTCATTAGCAGTATAAATGCTTAAGATGCATTCAACAATCAAATTATTGTTAAGATGCATTCACAGTTCAAAGGAGAGAACCATGCTCACCCAGAAAACTTCAGGAATCAAGACTGCTGAAGCTTGGAAGCATCGAAAATTAAACTTTAAAAAACATTCATAAAACAAATTAGAAATAAAAAAAGTAACACAAACAGAAATCGTGTAAAACAATAAAATCAACATGCCTTTAGAGAAGTATTTTCTGATCAAATTGAAGAAAGTGAATTAAACAAAGAAGAGCCAAGTCTATAACATCTAATAGACTCGGACACACTTTATAGCTATTATAAGATGAAATTTTAAAAATGTGTAAATGAAGCATCATCATTTATACCTCAGGCGAAGTTCTCAACGGTGATCCATATCAAAATTAATACCATCGACATTTTCTATCTCTATCGTGACTTTGTATTCTTAAAAAAGAAAATATACATATCATTCGACGTTTTTCCTTTTCAATGTTAGATCAAACATATGCATAAACTTGGGTCAGAAATTAATTCAGTGAAATGTGAATTAGGCGACATCAACTTAGCAAACACTTCATAAAGGCATTTGACATATAGAATCAAGGCGTGTATCTGACTCAATCAGAAGATATGTAAAACTAAAGATAGAAGAAGATCAAGAAAAATGAAAATTTTGGATCAACAGATGATTTAAAAAACATTTGAACAATGAAAACTATATTTTCGAAAGCAATTTCCCATTTTAAGTATCTGAATACTATATTAGTACAAAGTAAGCATCTTGGTATACGTGACTGAAACACGAGTAAATCTAACCTTGAATTCATCCTGAGCAGAATATACTTCCTTGATCTTCCGCTAACTCGGAGGAGTCACTGAGGTTGAGTAATGGACATAATATGAAGGAAACTTCATAATCACCAAAGCTTTCTGAACATCAAAACCATAAAACTGATGTAATAATGCAGTCGCATCAAGCTTCAAATCAATGAGGTACAACATGGAGTAAATAATGGAAACAGGCATTCAAACTGATGCAACTCTTATCAAGATGTTGGCTACCTGATTGAGAAATTGAGGTTGCATTTCTTGGACCCTTTCACATATATTAAGCAATCAATTTTATTGAGCAAATTATCTCAATACTAGATTTCTTTTACAAATATAAAGATTTCATCTTGATCTAAAGATATTTCGTCGACTTCACAGAAGCAATAGATGGTACGCACTGGTCAAAATGAATTAACAAACAAGCAAAGAGAATTAACAAACACTCAAAATATACTAAGGAAGTAGTTACTGCAACATAAACCCTATAAATACTTAACATTTACAAGTCAAACATTATAATAAGATGTCGCTTATGTGGAGCACGTTTGTCATATACAAGTAAAAAATATCCTTAATTTTTATCTCTATATATTCATCTTTTTTGTTTCATGAGACCCCTGCCCAAGAATATTATCATTTTCATTCTATAGTTAAAGTAATGACTTATATATCATTATTGTACTATTTGGTTCATGTTTTAGTTTGACTCGATGAAGATGACTCTTGAATTTTGATTGGTTATGGGAGAAGCCTCCACAAGAACTTGAAAATTATGTATTGTATTTTTTTTTCCATCTATATTGTTATGATTTAAGTTCTAAAAAAGATGTGTATGTTGTACTTTTTCCTTCTCTATCTTTTTGTGTGTTTTCTCTTCCATTAAACTTCTTTAATTTGATTTTCTATTAATTTCTTGTTGTCGCAAGTGTATGTCTTTTTTTAGCTCAAATTAGCCCTTTTTGATTTTATTGGAAGTTTGCTAATTACCAATTATAGTTCAAAATTGACCGTTTACCAATTATAGTTCAAAATTGACCGTTGGTTGCTTAATTAATTAATTTTAAACATTAAAATTCACCTCTCATTTGGTGTTTCTTGTCAAACTCTTAAAGATTAATTTGTAATTGTTGTATTTTATTACTAACTAGTTTCAGGGCACGTGCGTTGCACGTGTGTCCCAATTCTGGTAGCTTTTTTTAAAAAAAAATAATAAGATAATATTAAACATGTGTGGAAAGAGTAATATAAATTTGAAGAAAGAAAGTACAAATTGAATTTGACAAATAATTAAGCTACTTAAATGACTTAATTGTTCAAAACAAAATATTAAGGATTGCCTAAACTTAGAAAAAACAATTAAATTTAGTTATATTGCAATGTGTAATCAAATAATAAATATGTGGCTGTTTGTACAACTACAACATGACATGATAAAATATAAGTTGTACCAAAATTTCCAAAATTAATGTTACTACAAATAGCTCTAAAGAATCTTACCCCAAATTAAGCACAAATACAATACGTATAAACATTTTAAAGTGCAAGTATATAACTAACCTTTTTTTTAGTAATACAATTGTAGGAATAATTTTATAAAGCTAGTATTCTAAATGAGCATTTTAAACCATCATCACATACAATTAAAAAATAATTATTTATATGGAAGAAAATAGATATCAACCTCAGTACCATATTCTTACTATTCTAGGAGAAAAGGATGATACTGTATTCTTATGTAAATATATGTCATATTTCTATGATTATTGTGAAGTTGGGAGTGTGATGAAATGGAGCATAATTATCCTATTTATCACTCTTTTGTAACCAAAATTTTATATAAAAATCCATATTAAATGTGAGTCCTTATTTATAATTCATAAGAATGTGAATGGTCAAATTTTCAGTTTTTAAACATAGGAGCAGAAAAGTCTACTATAAGGTTGATAGTATTTATTAAGAATACATTAATAAATCAAATACACTCCGACATTCCTTATTCTCCTAATCCATTATTTAGCCATTATTGCATTTAAAGTAAATAATGCATCATCAACTTGAAAATTAGGGGGAAAATGATAATCCAATTTTGAGGTTAGAATCTTCCTATTTTTTTTATATATATTATTATTATTATTTCATTAGACTTTCTCTTTCTTTATCATAAGTATCTGAAATCCAATGTAATATAGTACACTATCTCCTACCATCTAAAATAGTCATTTTACAACTATAAAAAATTATATTATATTTGAATCAACACTAAAATATAAGCCTGCAATATACTAAAAGATCAGTAACAATGTATAAATATATCATTTTCTTTTCAAGATCTTTGAGGGTAAACTCCTCGCTGTATGATGTTATCGTCATCTATCAGAAAGTCAAAATCATTAAAGTTCAAGCAGAATAAAAGAGATTCTACTACACTATTCCTAAAAAATACCTCAAAAGATTCTTACCTCTATTTTGTAATTTTTCATAGTGTTATATGATTTACCCTCAACTCAACCTACAAGTATTTTTACCCACATCTTAAAATACATAAATTTTGTATTAAAAAAAACAAACTTATAATTAGCACGTCAAAAATCTCACCATTGGATTAGTTAGAGAAGAGCTAAAGACGGAAGTGCAAAAAAGACTTGTGTAATAGAGCAAAAATACCAAAAACTATTAAAGGGAACAAAAAGAAAAACAAAAAAACTACCTAATTTTGGAATGAGGAGACGAAAATTAACTTGAATATGCAATGAAGCGTCATGCTTTAGTATTTATATTTATATTTATATTTATAATAAGTAGTACAATTTGTAACTTATGAGTAACTTGATAGAAATAATAAAATACTGGTGATAAATAAGTATTGAGTGTTTACATTGTCAGTAATATTTTTTTGATAAAGTTGTGATGAACTTTTATTGTTAATTTCTACAAAAATCACATAATTAATAACTCTAAATTATATTTTGAGCAACTTTCACATATAGTAAATATAAAAATAATATTTGTATATTATAGCTATAGTTTGCATAATTGTGTTCCATACCAAATTTTATGTTTGCTATGGAGCTTTTGATTTGTATAATTCGCTAGAAACATCCAATTTATACAAATTGTTCAGTTTTGTATAAATTCATAAATTCATTTATACATTGTAATTTATATAATAAGATCTGTATTTGTATAACTATAAGTGTATAGGACGAAAATATATGTATTTATATTTATATATACAATTTTCTTTCGCTTTATACAAACACAAACACATTTTATACCGAAATGTATAAAATGGCTAATTGTATATCGAAAATGGCTAATTGTATACCGAATCAGATGGCAAAAAAATGGGATGTTTGCTGCGAATTACAATTAAAATAAACTATGGCTATAAAATTTAATTTGAATTAATAATTTGCTATTTCATATAATTTTCCCATTTAATTAAGAAGAATACATAAAGATAAAGCTTTTTGTCTACCCCTTTGAATTACAAGAAAAAAGATATAAAAAATAAGAAACAAAGAATTAATAGCTATTAAATATGGTGATGGTTAGACTACTAAACTCATTTTGCCTTTTGGTGATTCATTATAATTTGATAAAAATAATTATTATAATTAAATGGTATATTTTTTGAATGTTTTTATAATTTTGTACATGAATATGAAGAAAATTGTTCATGATTAAAGGATAAAAACGTCCTATAATTTTTAATGGACATTTTGATAATTGAACTTTTCAATTTATTAATTTTCCACTTTTAGAATAGAAATATAATATATTCACCAATTGAAAATTCAGAAATGAATATAACAGAAAATGAAAATTATGTTTCGTAGATTTAAGTACAATGAATATGAATTTACTATTATATTATTATTCTATAGATAATATTTATTATTAAAAATAATATTAATTTAATAATAACTCTTTTTAGAGACTTTTAAGATGTAAAACAATTGATAAGTTAAAAAATAGAAAAAATAAAGGCAACTAGAAAAAAATAAGTTTTGCTAGTTCATAAGGTGTTGTGTAAACATTTTCACCCAAAAAAAAAAAATGAAAACGATAATTCTATAATGAAATAACAATTACCAGGAGAAAGGAAAGAAATTATTTATTATCAGTACTTTAACCGTATAAGTGGGCATAATATTAGTCCAAAAAATCTGAATACAAGAAAAGAATATAACCACATATATAGATGTTCACGAAGAAGATAAAAAAAACAAGAGAAAACAACGAGCAATATACATAATATAAAAAATTCTTTCAATTTTAAGATATTGATAATAAACAAATGCAAAAGTTGATCAATATTAAAGAACAAATGTTTCATTTCTGAAAAAAAAAAAAAAAAAAAAACCTTACGTGGGTTATATCTCTTATGGAAGAAGTATAGTTATATATCAATATAGTCATTGAATTCTTAGAGAAGACATGTTTCTTTATAAAAAAGTTATGACCTTTGGACTTCTTTTTACTTAAATTCCAAAAAAAATAAAAATCTAAAAAGGGCAAAATGGTAATCTAACTTTGAAGTTAGGAGTTTCCCACTTATAATAATACTAGTTCTGGATACGTGTGTTGCACGTGAGTCCCATATCTAGTATTACAAACTGTTTAAATATTAATTAAATTGGAAGGTAATAAACAACAAACACAATGAAAAGAAAAGTACAATTGAAACTTAAATATTTTGTTACTCATCCAGCTCCTGTTCTCAAGTAATTTTATATAAAGTTATCACAAACTCAAGATAATAATAAATAAATAAATAAATTATGAGATATGTTTTGCTAGTAAATAACAACACTTTCAATAATCTATGTATAAAATAAAAAATAGAAATTAAATAAAAAAATCTGGACTTACTGAGAATGTAACATCCGGTAAGTTGAAATAACTATGTAGAGGCTTAAAAATCTGAAATAGTCATTTTTGGAATAAAATTCAAAAAAATCTGGAAATTTGGCTAAGTGTTCCATCAGTGAGTTTTTGGCCAACTTTGAGCAGTCATAACTCCTAGATCAGGATGAGTTAGGAGTAGTTCCAGTTATGATTGCGAAATTGTGGAATGATCTTTCCAACGCCACCGAGTTTTCTCGATTCCAAGTTCGTATGAGCGAGTTATGCCCTTTGAAAGTTGGGCAGTTGGCAGGGAATCCGTCCGGAAATTTTAAGGGCATTTTGGTCTTTTCCCTAGCTATTTCTTTTGGGGTTATATTGTTGTGTTGGGCTGATTTTGGATCATTTTATCCCATTTTAAAAGAGTGAGAGCTAGGGCTTGAGAGTGAAGAGGAGAAGAAGAGGAGAAAGAGAAGATCAAGCAAAGATTTTCATCAAAGATCGTCGTGATTATCGTCGGGGGTGATCCCTACAAGGTATGTGAGTTCTTAGTGTTGGGTTGATCCTTTCCCCCACACACCGAACTCATTTTATTATTTAGAAAAGATTGGATATGTTGTTGAAGTTGTTGGGTTGTGTTGTTGATGTTATTGATTGTGTTGTTGAAGTCCCTTGTTGATTTGGGCATGTTTCCGGTTGTGTTTGGGTTGAAATCTATTGTATGTTGAGGGATTTATGATTCTAAATGTTTGGGTCTGGAAACCTTGAAGTTTAGAAGGTTTAAAGTTGGAGAAAAGAAGGAGAAAAGTCGAAGTCGTCGGGGAAAAGGGGTGGCGTGTCGCGCCTTGCAGAGCGCCCCAAGAAGTGCTCTGACCTTCAACCCTTGGGACGCCGCACCCTGCAGAGCGCCTTAGCTGGCCTTCTGAGCTTCGAGGGCTGGCGCTCCGCGCCTTGCAGAGCGCCAAGGACGCCAAGTTCCCCCATTCTTTTCACACTTTCTCATGCATGTTCCTAGGCATTATACCTATGTTTCCTAGTTGTTTCCAACACTCTAAGGTACATTTAGACATCCCGAATTCATCCATAAATGTGTGATCATATACCTTGAATCCATAGTTCAATTCAAGGCAAGTTAGGATCGAAGTTAAGGGAAGTTAGAGTCAAGTCAAGCAAAGTTAAGAAGTAAGTCCAAGCAAGTCTCTAAAGCTTTTCAAGAGTCGTCATTAAACGTTTTACCTTTGTTTAAGGTTCAAGTTCAAGTCGAGTAAAGAGTATAGAGTTCAAGCCAAGTGAAGAGTCTCAAGTTTCAAGTTAAGTCAAGAGCATAAAGTTGAGTCCATTTCTCGAAAGTTATTAGGGAACTATGTATTTCCCAAAGAAGTTTCTAAATGTTTTTACATTTGAGTAAGAAAGGAACATCGATTCCAAGAAAGCCTTTGGGCTAGTTTTTGAGCAATTATCTCAAACTAAAGAAAGATGTGTTTAAAACACTTATGAGCTAAAGTATATTTTTGGGAGTAGTCTTGAGCACCGAGTTGGGGACACGAGTTCATATTAACTCAACTCTCCATAAGAACCATGCGGCCAACATGGGATTTTCTCGGGTCATACTTTTTAGATGATCACGAAAGTTAAGCTAGTGGATCCACTTAGTAAAGATAGCTTCCTATATCACGGCCAGATATAGGATGGTCCTTGGGCAACGTGAGGTAAAACGTTGTACCACCACTAGGGCTCATAGTGGTGGTTGTCGGTTAAAGAATCTCCCACTAAAGTTATATTACTTTTATATAAGTAAAGTTGAGTTTGTTATTGTTTTATCATTAGCAAGCTAAGTTGTCTACACTATTTTTGCAAGCTTTATCTATTGCATGTGTCTTATTGTCTTATATATTGAGTTCAGTTATTCATGAGTTGATCAGAGCCAAGGTAAGAGTTCCTTTGTACTCTTTTCAAGCTTAAGTTGTGGTTTAGCTTTTCAGCTCGCATACTCGTACATTCCATGTACTGATGCCAGTTGGCCAGCATCTTATGACGATGAAGATACAGGTATCCCGGATCAGCATCCTGCACGTTGTTGATCTGAGCACTCCAGAGTCAGTGGTGAGCCTCTTTGCATTCCGGAGGACTCAATTATTTTGTGTTCTTAGTTTTGTTTTATTAGGGTGTTGTGGGGCCTGTCCCAACATCTATCTCAGTATTTTAGAGGCTTCATAGACAGACAGTCAGTCAGTCAGTTAGTTAGTTTTGAGTCTCTTATCTATGTATATATGTAAATATCCTATTTTGAGATTCGAGTTGCCCTTGTGGCCACTTTTTATAAGTTAAGTTGTTTTGTAACCGTGCATTTGCATTGAGTTATTCTGTTGAGTTAGATTTCCGCTGAGTTAAGAAAGCCAGGCCAAGGGTTCGCTTGGGGCCAGAAATGATCTCCGGGTGCCGATCCCGCCCAGGGTGTAGGCTCGGAGCGTGACAGAGAATGTAGAAGAAAAGACATATGATAAAAGCATTTGTTAGAATGATTAATGTAATGCATATTTATATAGTATTCTTCAAAATTTAATGNACTCAAAATATACTAAGGAAATAGTTACTGCAACATAAACCCTATAAATACTTAACATTTACAAGTCAAACATTATAATAAGATGTCACTTATGTGGAGCACGATTGTCATATACAAGTCAAAAATATCCTTAATTTTTATCTATATAAATTCATCTGTTTTGTTACATGAGACCCCTGCCCAAGAATATTATCATTTTCATTCTATAGTTAAAGTAGTGACTTGTATCATTATTGTACTATTTGGTTCATGTTTTAGTTTGACTCGACGAAGATGACTCTTGAATTTTGATTGGTTATGGGGAAGCCTCCACAAAAACTTGAAAATTATGTATTGTATTTCTTTTTCCATCTATATTGTTATGATTTAAGTTTTAAAAAAGATGTGTATGTTGTACTTTTTCCTTCTCTATCTTTTTGTGTGTTTTCTCTTCCATTAAACTTCTTTAATTTGATTTTCTATTAATTTCTTATTGTCGCAAGTGTATGTCTTTGTTGAGCTCAAATTAGCCCTTTTTTATTTTATTGGAATTTTGCTAACTACCAATTATAGTTCAAAATTAACGGTTGGTTGCTTAATTAATTAATTTTAAACATTAAAATTCACCTCTCATTTGGTGTTTCTTGTCGGACTCTTAAAGATTAATTTGTAATAGTTGTATTTTATTACTAATTACACGCATTCTTTCATAAAATTGTAATCATTCTAAAGTATCTATATATAAAAAGTAACTGGGAACATCCCAGATATTAGTATATATTATTACCAATTTGGCTTCTTTCTTTGGTGAAAGGTGATGTTTAATCTTTCATCTTTGATAAAAAGAGCAAAGTATTGATATTGACCTGTGTCTACATCCTGGCAGGATTATATGTATATATCTTGCTTGTGGAAGAGGTATTGTGCCGTTAATGGGGAAAGAGGTATTCAAAGGCTACTTGTGTATGAATTCATGTCAAATACAAGTCTAGAAGATCATCTTAGTTTACACTTGTATACCCAATATAACTGATATGAGTTGTGGTGACATAGTTGAGATTTTTCTATCCTTAATTAGAATTTAGGAGCATGAGCCGTGGGATGGAAAAAATCATGTCAAGAGCACCGCCCCTTGAAATGCACAAATCCAAATTTAGTCGGACTCCAATATGGATACCAAACACCGAATGAGAAAACAATATATCCACTATAAAAATATATAACACGTTGCTAACTACGAAAATAATATACATATCCATCTCCAGATGCAATTGTTGTTCAAAATCATCTAATCAGATCTCCATCAAATAACTTCAAATTTTATAGAGACAATATCTTTAGACTATTCCAACAAATCTAAACAACACTTCAAATTTCTCACACAAAAAAAAAAAAAGACACGATTTGAAATTCATAATCCACTTCTTCGAGCTTATTCAATCATCGCGAGTTATCTTTCTAATTTGATTTTCTAGACACAAATCTTACAAAATCAATACTCTAACCACTAGTTGAGTCCCAAACATATTTACAAATTGAGTTTGTCAACTTACAAAAGAGGCGTGCACTGGAAACATGAAATAGTATCAACGGTACAATGATTTTAATCACCCTTTTTTGATAGTCGCATCTCAAAGACTTGCCTATAACAGCAGACCTGAGTTCACTGTGGACGACATAATAGCTTTAGCGGGAAGAATAAAAAAATAAAAAAGAACTCGTAAACAGATGTAAAAATATAGCAGCAGCACCTTAGGACTTCCTGTGGACAAACGGATGGACCAGACTTGTCGTACTCGCCCTTCAAAATCCACATCTGATTAAGCACGGAACATGTTTAAGTTAGCAACAATACAGTTCAAAATGAAGTTTAAAATTGCAAATGTATATGCAAGAGAAGATTTTTTAAAAATAAAGGCTTGCCTGCTGGAAGGTGCTAAGTGATTCGAGGATGGATCCTCCAATCACTGTCTACTGGAGTGAATACAGTGATTTCCTTACTCATACGATGAACACCCTGTAAATGTATATTTGAAGCTCTTATATCAAGCATTGCCTTGAGTAGTCGTCTGGGAGCTATACGGAAGAAAAAAGATGTTTAGCTTTTTTGTCTGCCTCCTTTACCTATCAAGGATTCTGTTAACATTGCAGATGGAACTTGGCCATATCTAGTGTCCAAAAAATATGCTATTATATACCTTTATCTGGATTTTTTTTTAAAAAAAAAAAACACGTTTTTCAACATCTGTGCTCCTTTTTCCCTTAGATAGAAGCATATTTTCTATGTAATATTCAAAAATGTGTAAATGAATCATCACAATCATGAGCTACAGGAAACATTTCTAAACAGGGAAAATAGAAATTAATACTTCAGGCAAAGTTCTTAACGGTGATCCATACCAAAATTAATACCATCAAAATTTTCTATCTTTATTGCGACTTTGTATTCTTGAAAAAGAAAATACCCATATCATCCGACGTTTTTCCTTTTCAACGTTAGACCAAACATATGCATAAACTTGGGTCAGAAATTAATTCAGTGAAATCTGAATTAGGTGACATCAACTTAGCAAACACTTCATAAAGGCATTTTACGGTTTCTCGTCTTGTATAGAAGCGAGGCATGTATTATAACTCAATCAGAAGATGTGTAAAACAAAAGATAGAAGAAGATAAGCAGAGAAATAAAAATTTTGAATCAACAGATGCCCAATCGTATGTAGAACAACTTTCAAACAATGAAAACGATATTTTCAAAAGCATAATTTATTCTTGATAAAAATTTAGGGGCCTCCAAAATTTGGGGTCCTAAGGCAAAAGCCTTATTTTCCAAAGCATAGAGCCGGCACTGAGTAATGGACATAATTTGAAGGAAACTTCACAATCCTCTAAGTTCTCTGCATATCATAACCAAAAAACTGATGTGATATTCTGGATCTTTGAATATGAAAACAAAAAGAAACTGATGCAATAATGCAGTCGCATCAAACTTGAAATTAATGTGGTACAACATGACATCAATAATGGAAGCAGGCATTCAAAGTTGATTTCACTTTCTTTAAATTTGAAGTTTGATGCAACTCTTATCAAGATGTTGGCTACCTGATTGAGAAAGTGAGGTTGCATTTCTTGGACCCTTTATCTCCAAAGGTGATAACATCCTGCTAATATATATTAAGCAATCAACTTTCTTGAGCAAATTATCTCAATCAAAATATACTAAGGAAATAGAGTACGCAGCGAATATTAGTTACATCTAAGGAAATAGAATAACTTACATCTATTGGAGCAGCACTCGTTTTAATCATTACAGGTTCTCTCAATCGACATTTATGATTTGAGCAATAGACATTCCATACTTACATCAGTTGGAGATCCATTCGTTTTAATCATCACAGATATTCCCAATCGATCTCTATGATGGGGCTGAATCATTAATAAAAACCTGAATGGTGCTGATGCTTTTAGGTGTATCGTACACATTTGTATTTTTGATATATAGGAAACAAACCTTGCGTATCGTACACCTTTGAATTCTATTAGAGCTTTGAATTCGATATTGCATAACTCTAAACTCACTGAAAAGGGAAAGAACAAGTATACATGAATTGCTATTGAGATGAATGTTGAAGCAATACATGAACTAAAAATCTTCAAGTAACATTAATTGCTATTGAAATCTAAAAATTAAAACCATCCTAATCTAAAGATGATTTCTCAGCTCATAGTGGCAATAGACAATCCATACTGCGCAACAAGAATGTAATAAAGAAAAAGAATTAACATAAAAGCAAAGGGAAGTTAAAGAAAATAATAGAAGGCTTATGATGAAAAAGAAAAGCTTACATTTGTGAGAGCACCATTTGTTTTAATCATTAAAGGCATTCCTCATCGATCCCTATGGTGGGAATTTGAGCAATTTCTGGCCAGTATTCCCCCTTGTTAAATTCTAGTAGTGGTTTGAGCAATGGGCATTGGTAAATAGATAGTTTAGAGAGGGAAGAGGGCATCCCTTTTACTGGAAAGGATTGGAGATTAGGGCAATGGTAGATCTCCAGCTGAGAGAGGGAGGAGGGCAGTGCTGATTCAGGAAGTGATTGGAGATTAGGGAAATTCCAGATGTGTAGACTTTGAAGGGAAGTGAGGTGAGAAAAGGAGGAAAACTGGCCTTGTGACTGAATTTGAGGTAAATCACCCATAATACATAGAGATTGAAGAGAGGTGAGGTTTTTGAGATGTTGGCTGCTTAATGTTTTCAGATTCTCTATAAAAAGTGTTTGAATAGAGGAAGGCAACTCCCAATTCTCACCACCAACAATCTCTTCGTCACTGCCATTATGTAAGATCCATAACTCTGTGAGACAGGGGAGTCTCTGTAAACGCCACTCCTTTCGGCCATTCACCAGTTTCTTGCAATAACTGATCTGAAGGACTTGTAAATTGAAGGGCAATCCTCCTTCAGGAAAGGACTCTATTTCTGGACAATTAATCAGTAGCAGTTTCTTAAGAGATGGAAGGAGTTCCTGCATACGTTCTGGCAGACACTTCAGCTTTGAACAGAAGGAAATAGTCAAAAACGTCATCTGGGTCCCCCCACATGCCACCGAAGGTATTTCAACATTCTCACAATTATGAATATCGAGAGTTTCAGTGGCAGTAGGAATCAAAAACCTAGTAAGGTTGTGGCAATCCTGTACCCACAATTTGCGTGCTTTTGGGAGCAACTCAGGTGATATATCATCTATACAATCACATTCCTTCAGTGTCAATTCCTCGAGAAACATACTCATCTCACCAACTGGCGCTTCCAATTTCAATTTCCGGCAACGAGATATCTCTATTCTCTTCAAGGTAGTGGGCAGTATGCTAAAAGGTAAGGAGGTAACAGAGTTACAGTCCCTAATATATAATTCAACAATCTGCTTCATTCCCTCAAGTTGGGATCTAAACAGTTGAGCATCATCAAAAACAACTCCAACCTTAGAAGAACCAACAACTTCAAACCTTTTTAAACTTGAAAGTTGAATGGGTGTCTCCAAACTGAGTTCAGGGCAATTTTTAATGAAAAGCTTCTCAAGTATAGGGAAATCTCCACTTCCTAGTACGTGCCATTGCTTCCACTCCGGCATTTCAACAAATTCAAGCTTCTCAAGACAGTTAAAAGGCTTTTTTGAGGACAAACTGCCATAGAATTCTTCCGTCACCTCTGTTATTCCATGCATCCCTCTAATGGAAAGGATTTTCAAACAAGGAAGCTGTCCTAGTGCTGGCAAGGAGTGCCAGTTATTGCAGTTACCAATAGACAACTGTACTAGCTTAAGAAACAAAGGATCAGCTAGCCAATTGGGAAATTTTGTCCCTCTATATCCAGTGATTTCGACTTCTTTTATGTTTTTATGTGGGCGTAGCTCATCAAGTATGTCTGTATCAGTTTGTGAATTGTCGGCACTACTACTTTCACTCCACTCCAATGATAACTTGTCAACATGATTCTTCTCCCTCATCTTTGCCTTCACAGCTTCCCTTCTTTCAACCACATTTTGCAACTCTACAACTGATAGAGATCCATACAAGTTCTGTGCTTCACCCAAATCTTCCATTCTCCAACCACTTAGATGAAACTTGGCTCCCACTAACACTTGGAGGCTTTTCAACTTGCTCAGATGTAGCGGCATCTTCAAGAAAAAAGTGTTGCTTATGTCAAGATGACGCAAGTTAATCAACTTCTCCATCTGCAGCGGTAGCTCCTCAAGATAACCACAAAATGACAGGAGAAGTGTCTCTAAGTTATACAACACACAAATGGAATCTGGCAACCTTGTAATCTCTGTCTGAGAAATATCCAAAAATCTCAGGAGCTTTAATTCGATAAACAAGTCATTTGGCAACTCCTTAATCTTGTAATGAGACAATGATAGTACTCTCAAGGATCTTAGTCTAGGCAGTATGTTAAGCTGCACCCTCTTGCTTAGAGGGTGATAACAATCCATGAGATCAATACATGTCGGAAGCAATGTCCTCAGCTGCTCCAATTTGTAGAGGGGTGTCAATTTCTCAAAGTCACCATATCCCATTGAATAAGATAAGTGCCGACTTTTTTCCAACATACAAGATCCTTGGCTCTCTTCCAACCTGATACAAAGTTTTGAAGATGCAATTTGGGCTAAATCGTTGACAAGGTCATGCATTAAGAATAAATTCTCTTTGTTGCCTTCAGAAGGATTTGGGATCCTTTCGAATAATGATCTTGACCTCAACTCAAGAAAGTATTGGTTGCCTGAATCTTCAATTATTTCATCTTCCTGTGGTACGAGACCATTGGCAATCCACAGATGAATGACTTGTTCTTTCCTAAATGGATAATCTTTAGGAAATATTGCACAAAAGGAAAAACATTGCTTTAAATGTGCGGGAAGATCATTGTAGCTCAACATCAACGCTGGTAATATGTCATTGTGTGGCAGCTCCCATATTTTACTTCTCAAAATACGTTTCCACTCTTCAACCTCTGATTTGGAGCGTAACATGCCAGCGAGAGCCTTCAGAGCTAAGGGCAGTCCCTTGCACTTAGCTGCAATTTGTTTTCCGACCTCTTCAAGTTCCGAATGTCCAATAGGATCCATGTTTTCAAATGCATGTCTTTTAAATAAAGACCAAGAGGCTTCAGTAGACAAATTCTCCATGCTGATTTGCTCATTTCCCATCATCAAGGCAACACTCTCTTTACGTGTCGTCACAATGATCTTACTTCCTGTATCTCCTTGTACAAAAACATTTCTCAGGTCATCCCACTCGTTGTAGCTGTCATTCCACACATCATCCAGAACTATAAGAAACTTATTTCCCTTTAATCTTTCCTTCAATTTGACTTGTAGCTGGTTAAGATTGTCATCAACCTTCAAGTCAGTTGAGCCAATTTCCTGAAGTAACCCCTTTGTTATTCTGAAAGCATCATATGCCTCAGAAACATAAAACCAAGCTTTCCAAACAAAATGTTTCTGCACTCTCTCATCATTGTAAACGGCTTTAGCAAGTGTTGTCTTACCCAGGCCGCCCATTCCAACAATAGGAACTACTGTCAGCTTTTTTCCACTTGCATCTTCAGACAATAAACGGTCAATCAATTCCTCTATATCATTCTGCCTTCCAAAGATATCAGAATCATCAACCAAAGAAGTTGAAGGTGTTCTAGTTTCTTGTTTAGTTGAACCAAAATGATCCTTTAAGCCAAGGCGACCAATTTGCTTTTCCAACACCTCCAATGTTTCAATGGTTTCTTCCAACTTATCCTTTATGTTAAGAAAGAAATCATCACTCAAGCACAGGTTGAGGTCACTTACTTGCTGGTCGCTTGTCTCTGCTAGATTTTGATGTTGACCTTCCACCTTAAGCCTCAAAGCTTCATAATTGACTTGTTCTATTAAGTTTTCAGCAGAGTCGACAGCATCTCGAAGTTCATTAAGCCAGTCGCTCACAGATGGATTTGATGCTTGCTTATTTTCTGCATCACTTAGCACAATCCGAAGACCACGCAAAGTCATTTTCAGCTTCTTTAAGAGCTGAACATGATCCTTATGCTTCCGAAACATATTGAGAAGATCACCGTGAGGAGAAAGCCTATCAAAGAGAACATTCAAAGCTGAAGAGAGAAATGCACCACCAACTGTTAACCCAATCTCCATTTCTGAAATCTGCAAGCAAAACAAGGAAACACAAAATGATTTTAAGAAGATAAATGTTTCAAACTTCAATTACTAACAACTTTATTTTACCTATTGAATGCTAAGAGCTAGAGTGATATGTGATCAAGAATGATTTCTCTCTCTCTCTCTTTTAATTGGTACAACTATGTCTTATCTACAGTATACAGCTCACAGCCATAGGAAAAAAAAACATTATGGAGTCTGCCAGCCTGGTTTCTTGACTATTCATTACTTTTGCAATTCAATAATTGAAGCAAGGGAGGGGACGGGCTCCAAAATAAAAAAGAAATCATTTTTGAATATTGAATTTAATAGAACTGAATTCCTTGTTTTTGTATAGTTGACAGTCGAAGAAAGGAAAAGGCCAACATCATTTTTAAAATTCTTCTCTTCTCATAAAGTGAAATTATTAGTCCTAAGAATAGGTCAAGTTGCCTATTTGATTATTCTCTTTTCATAATTTTTTCTTAATAATTGAGAGATATTAATGTCATTATAGTTTTTATCTGGGTCCATGTCCCAATTGATGATTAAACTTAAAAAAAACAAAAAAAAAACAAAAAAAAAAAGAGGGAAAAATAGAAGAACACATAACATTAAGGAACATTAAATATCGAAAAGGTGAATATTGTGGTGTTCTATCACAAGGTTTTCTAAAGAAATATTATAAAGAAATATCAGTTGTTTTTCAGATTATAAAGAAAATGGTCATTACAAGAAAACTGATTATAAATTGAAGTGAAATCCTAAAAACTAGTCCAGCACTAAGGCAAATGACTCAGTTTGAACTGTTCCATTTGAGACGGTTATGCACGAGAGAAATTGCGTAATAATCTACTGTAAACTGACGAGGCACTCTCGTGTATCGAGAAAATTTTCAAAAAATGCGTGAGCTTTCTTAGCCTGATTTCAATCTCCAATCTGGAAGCAGAGGGACAAGAAGAGTCGATTTTTCGTCCTTTGAGGATCGAATGTTTGTATCTCAGTGTATAATACTCAGTCAAGGGAATAAATCTTGAATGTCAAGGATATCAGCTAGGACACAGCTGCTGTGGTATCATTTCCTGCTCCAGCACCTTGGATAACCAAAGGTTGTTTCTCGTAACAATGGCTATATATCTCCACCTGCAGACAAACGAATTGCAGACGTTCAATCATCATAGTCATTCTTCAACAAAAGAAAGTCATTAATCTTACTGCTTGTATGACCTACTAAGTACAAGGAATACATTTTACGATTAAAGGTAGAATCAAAGACCTTAACTGCACAAAAATTTTCAGGGCGACACCAGATGATGCGTAAAGAGTAAAGACAAAGTAAGGCGTCAGCCTAGGCATTGGTAAAAGATGACCAATTCTTTAAAATCACAGCATGATGTGATTTTAAAGGGCTTTAAACATTGACGACGTGTATGATATGGTTGAACCTCCATAGCAGTTAAAAGAAAAATCCCAACGGAAAACAAAGTAATGGAACAAGAAGAAGACGGACCAAAGAAACAGCAAAACGGGAGGTGAAAGTGAACAATGCATACCACATTATCACTTCCTCTTAATCTTCCCAATGCAGAATCTTTTGGAACTTGTTGAATGCCAACTTCACATCTGAAAATGTGAGATGTTAATGTCATGTATACAGAACTGTTTTCAATAATCAATTTTTCCCATCTATGCCATTACAAATATATACTTCTAACTCGTTTTTAATTGGTTGCGGAAACAAGAGGTGAACAGCTGATCAGATGACTAACATAAAACAGATGAACATACAACTGGTTTGCAGATAGCTCTCAAACTTATATGTCCAAGTGGGTGAATGCTGTCATAATTTTCTAAAGCATTTGTTAAGAGGAATTGAGACTTCTAAGATAAACTTATCTTAATTAATAGTAATTGTTATGCTCATCACTCATCAGTACCTTAACTTGCCATAGCTTTGCTTTAAGCGTCTAGAGGTACATTGACTTGCAGAACGTGATAAGAATAAACGATCCAGTTGCCATTATCCATTGAGCAAACTACAAAATGAAATGAAAGAATTACCTCGCATCATCAATCAAGCAAACATAACGCAGAACATTCCCATTTGCAGAAGCTTGTTTGATCCTATCTTCAATTTTCTGATCAAGTAAGGGAAGGCCATTCACTAGAAAGTCTTCCAGAGGCATCACATCTGGTCCCATTTCTTCAGGATACAAACTTTCAATCTGGAAAGGGAATTGCAAATGCATCAAGATTTCTGAAACTAATTGAATTAGTACAAAACAAAGAGACATGGTGACATGTATCCGAACCTTCATATTATCTAGGTTTAAACGCCGTCCAAGGAGCCGAGCAAGAATGAGAGCCTGTTATGAAGACAACAAAACAAAATGTTGTCATGAGGGATATTCAACTTCTCAAAATTTACCAAACCAATTAGAACTATGAACATTTCGTGAAAGGTACCGAGAAACCAAGTATTAACTATACAAGTTGGATAAGATATGCTTCCCATCACAATCTGCGAAAATGATTCTGCCTAAATCACTGCTTTTCTGCTCCCCAAAGGCACTATCATCCCAAGCACCAAATAAGGAAAAATTATAACAAAGACATCCATTAAGCTAAAATTCCCATACTCATAAATGGATAACATTCAGCATAAGAATATCACAGAAAAAATATACTTCCTGAAAACACTTTCTACAGTTGTGTGAGTATACAGCAGATGAAACATTATGTCTTAATTATGCATACTGTAAGACTGCAGGTAAGTTCAGATAAAAAAGAAAGATAATGCTTTAATCAGATAGTTTGGCAATATAAATGGATTGAAATCTTGGACACTGTAAGTTTAATCAGAAGAAAGATGTTTCCTAACCTTTCGTGCTACATCCATGCCACCTAGATCATCCCGAGGATCTGCAGATAAGTATAAATACATAAGAACAACTTCATACTTCAACTATCCTAATGAGAATTGAGATGAAGTGTAGTGTCAGCGATTTTTTTCTTCCATAATGATATTTGGGATGGATGTACGATTCGTGTTAATTGCTGCTAGAAAGTAGACTGCATCTTGACAATACATTGACGATATTGTTATTTCTTTATTAGAAAAGGAACTAGAATTTCCTTAGAAGTTTTGGATGGCTCCAAATTTCTTATATAATCCTGCTGGAAACAAAATTATGATCTCCTTGGATAAAGCACTCTCCTTAAAAATTTTACTTGCCACAAACAACATCTTATGTACTTAGAAGAAATGTATGATGGAATGTGAACTTATTGATACTTCTATGAATTTTTATGGTAAACCTCCACTAGGTTAGGAGGACCCTCTTAGTGTTTCTTAGTAATCTCAAGAGAGAGATATAGAAGGTTAGTTTTACACTATCTTATAGGTGACCAGACCTGATGGTGCCTTTCCAACTGTTATTATGAATCAATTTTTGTATTTGCCATGTCGTATTCATTAGGATGCAATGATTTGTATCTTTTGGGGTAGGAAGCCTGCTCTTGGAAAGGATTATCATCAAAAATCAAAGACAATCACGATGCAAAATGGACAGTGATACCTTCTTTATATACGTTCTACTTCTAAATACTATAATACTTTCAGGCAATTGGGCAATATAGAAGAAAGAGCATATTGGATCATGACTATGGTAACGATGAGCACATAGATTAACAACCACCAAAAGGATCGAAAACGGTTGCTGTTAGTTTATCACATTGGTTAAGGTACCCTTATTCCTTATATGATCTTGGATTAGCTTTTTGGACTGGGTCAGGCACAAAGTCCATTTACTTAATGATATCTCACTCAAGCTCATCCCTAATGTTTAGTTACCCAATGTTTAGCCCCTATGTTATTTTATACATACTCCATATGCTCCGCCCTGTGCAAGCAATAAGATGTTAGTCTCACTTCAGTTGAGGATGTATTGTTGTAATCTCTTTATGTGGTCTTCGACAATCCTCATGTCATGAGATAACTTTTAGGCGTAGTTAAACCCGACATAGATTTTTCTATAACAATTGAAATTGATCATAACAAAACTTGAGTGCGATAATCAAGTTATACTTGTATCCCTCTGACAAGAGGACCAAGCATATAGAAACCGACTGTCCCTTCCCAAAAAAATGTTTTCACGGCACTGTTATAAAGTTTGGAAAGTCAACTGATCAGCTTATAGACATATTCACCAAATCCTATACAGGTTTACATGTATGCACCAGCTAGAGGGGAGAATCAGATAGCTAAATGTAAATAACAAGAGATAAGTGTAAAATAGAGTTGTATGTGCATGTTCACCACATTGGGTAAATGTAAGAATATGCACTGTAAAGTGAGCGTATAAAAGAAGAATTCACGTGTAAGACATTTGTATCACACATTCTCTTAATCGCTTCTCAAATTTCTCTGATTTCTCTCACATTCGAATTAGTGCTAGACAAACTTCCTAAGCAGAAGGCCAGAAAATATTGTTGTACAAGAGGAACACTTGCCTGACAGGAAAACGAGTAGAATTACTCAGACAGAGGAACATATAAACAATAAAGTAAGACTACACTTACTTAAGAATAGATAAAATCATATTTTCAACAACCACTTTTCTGTTTTTGTAAGTCATATCTTCAATACTCATATGGTGATTTTACAACATTAATAGGGTGGTTGTAACTTATCACCTGGTTCAGTGTAGCCAAGGCTTTTAGCAGCATTAATGACTTGGCTGAATGGCTTTCCATCCTCAACCTCACTCATTACATACCCCAGGGTACCTGTTAGATACCAAGATATATGGCATCTTACCATCAAATGCTCTTAATGTTTATAACAAGTAAGATAACCACTAAGGATAATCATTTGCTATTGCATATATAGCCTAAATGATAAATGGTCATAAAATATTACCACTCAAACTCCCAATAATGCGGTAGACAGGGTCTCCTGATGAAATTATGCGATTTAAGGATGCTATGACAGGAAGGCCAGCACCAACCTACCACACATATAGCAATTTCAGACAACTTTGCTAAGCCGAGTATAAACTGAACTAGGACAATACTATCCTTCGTATACCACAGAAGCTAAATTAATCACTTAAACAAACACAATGCGCTACAAATCCCATATCATAGTTTGGGAAGTCAAACAAGAAAAGCTTTTAAAGCAGAAGAGGAAGGTTTAACGTGTATGAGACATATAAGAATCTCAAACACAAGGGAAGCTAATTTTTAATCAACTAGTGCTCTAGATATCAGATAAACCAAATGATACCCATCACTATCCATATAATCAGTAAATCTTTCTATCTTCAAATGTATCCTTCTTTCAGCGAACAGTGGGAGGAAATCTGACACAGGAAAATTGGAACTTTCACAGTTGAGAGAGTAGGATGGAGGGACTCCAACCATCCTACCACACCCCTTGGTGATAAAGGGACTGGATATACTTGTGTTTAAATTGACAAGAGAAGAAGCTACAAAACGGAACTGGTCACCACTGCAAAATGTTGATATCAAAAAGACAGGACAACCAAGGTTTCAGCCAGCTTTCTGGTCTTACTCGATCAAACACAATTCAATTTTTTCTACCTAGAGACCCATACACTAGTATAACCCCATAACATGACACTCTAAAATCTCCTTTGTCTCCAACATTTCAGTGCACAAAAGATTTTTACACGCAATAGAAACAAGAGAACATACAGTTGACTCGTGTCTAAGGCGACGGGGCTGTGACACCAACTTATCATAATCCTCCTGCAAATAAGGCAAAAATAATCAATACACTAAACATAATAGTTGCCATTTGAGAGGAAACCCTTTTACAGATTAAGAGGATGAAAGGTGACAAGGGTTGAAAGGTGATTGACCTGTAATTCTGAATGTTCACAAGTTATGCAGTGACAGTAGCAAACATAATAAATAAGTAAGCGACAATCAAGGGAAGCAATTGAAACTAACGTTGACTTTAGCTCTGTTGAATAGTGTGATCATCTCATCCAAAAAATTAAGTTGAGTGCACCCTTATTTATTTAACTCGCTCGCGTATGGAACTGATTCTTTTCTATGGGCCAACTGGCCAAGCACATGGAACTTTTTTATCATTCTAATGAAGGGTGATCTCCGGCGAAGATAAGAGCGTTTTTCAGCTTCTCCGGCGAACTCCTCTATCTTCTCCGGCGACCAGCCCAGAAGAGAGACGGCAGTGTTACTGTTTGTCGCCGGCGACCACCCAAATCTAGCCGGAAAATTGCCCAAAGACCACCGAAGCCCTCCATTTTCACCGACCAGGTTCTATCTATCCTTGTCTCTCTATCTTTCTTGCTATGAATCTATTTCTGGGCCCTTTCTTGCAGATTTTATATTCTGGATCAGTACTCCCTTGTTTTCTATTATAGTTCGGATGTGCTTCAGTCTATAGTATAGTTGTTGCTATCGTGTCCTTTAGAGTATACATTGTACTTGATCCTATAGTATAGTTGTTGCCATCTTGCCTTTTAGATTGTACACCTGTTGCAGTTTTTAAGTGTATTCCTGTGTAGATTTTGCAGTAGACTCAGTATCTTTCTAGTGGATTTGGTAGCTGATGGTGGTATTGAGTCATGTCTTAGGTTGAGGCCGAGGTCGAGGGAAAATAGTGGTAAGTGGGTTATGGGTTCACATAAATTGAGGGTAGGATCATGGAACATAGGTTCGTTGACAGGGAAGTCCATAGAGCTAGTGAAAATTCTCAGGAAGAGAAAGGTAAATATAGCTTGTGTCCAAGAGACTAGATGGGTAGGCTCCAAGGCTCGGGATGTCGACGGGTTTAAGTTGTGGTACTCAGGAGGCTCTAGGGATAGAAATGGAGTGGGTATTTTAGTAGACGGGGATTTGAGGGAGCAAGTGGTGGAGGTTAGGAGGATCAATGATAGATTGATGACGATTAAGCTAGTCATTGGAGGATGTACTTTGAGTGTTATTAGTGCTTATGCACCTCAAGTGGGATTGGACGAGGAGGCCAAAAAGCTCTTTTATAAGGATTTGGATGAGGTAGTTAGAGGTATACTGAACACCGAGAAAATTGTCATTGGTGGAGATTTTAATGGCCATATTGGGGCAACTTCTAGTGGCTTTGATGATGTTCATGGAGGCTTTGGTTTTGGGGAGAGAAATGGAGGTGGAACTTCGCTTCTAGATTTTGCTAAAGCTTTTGAGTTGGTGATTGCTAACTCATGCTTTCCGAAGAAGGAGAACCACTTGGTTACCTTTCGTAGCTCGGTAGCTAAGACTCAGATAGATTACTTACTCCTTAGGAAGGGTGATAGAGGTCTCTTTAAGGACTGCAAGGTCATCCCAAGTGAAAATCTTACTACCCAACACAAGCTTTTGGTGATGGACCTGGAAATTAAGAAGGATAGGAGGAAGAAGATTATATCTGATCGACCAAGGATTAAATGGGGTGGCTTGACCCCTGCCCTTTCTCGGGAGATGGGTGAGAAATTGATTGGGATGGGGGCTTGGAGTGGTAGCGGGGATGCGGACGTCATGTGGAATAAACCAGCTAGTTGCATTAGGGAAGTTGCTTCAAAGGTGTTAGGGGTATTAAGGGGTAACTTTGGAGGCCGTAAAGGAGATTGGTGGTGGAATGGGGAAGTCCAAGGCAAAGTGGAAGCGAAAAAGGCTGCATACACTAAGTTGGTGGAGTGCATAGACGAGGAAGGAAAGCGGACGCTTAAGAAAGTCTATAAGACGACTAAGACAGAAGCTAAGTTAGCAGTTACGAAGGCTAAGTCGGCAGCTTTCGAACGCTTGTATGTCGAGCTGGGGGACAAAGGTGGGGATAAGAAATTGTATAGGCTCGCAAAAGCAAGAGAGATGAAGGCTCGCGACTTGGACCAAGTGAAGTGTATCAAGGATGAGGAAGGCAAAGTATTGGTGGAAGAGACCTCCATCAAGGAAAGATGGCGAAGATACTTTCACAAACTTTTAAATGAAGAAGGGGAAGGAGACATTGTGTTGGGTGATTTGGCGCACTCTGAAAGACTTCGGGATTTTGGGTACTGTAGGTGCTTTAGGATCGAGAAGGTTATACGGGCTATTAGTAGGATGAGCAGGGGAAGAGCGACCGGACCCGATGAGATTCCGGTGGAATTTTGGAAGAGCACGGACAAGGCAGGCATAAAGTGGTTGACTGGGTTGTTTAATGTTATTCTTAAGACATCAAAGATGCCCGATGAATGGAGGTGGAGTACAATGGTTCCGTTGTATAAAAACAAGGGTGATATCCAAAACTGTAACAACTACAGAGGTATCAAATTGCTAAGCCATACTATGAAGATTTGGGAGAGAGTGGTGGAGATGAGGGTGAGAAGAGGGGTGTCCATCTCTGAGAATCAGTTTGGATTCATGCCGGGACGATCGACTACCGAAGCCATCCATCTTATGCGAAGACTGGTAGAAAAATATAGAGAAAGGAAGAGAGACCTACATATGGTGTTCATTGACCTTGAAAAGGCTTATGACAAAGTACCGAGGAATGTCCTCTAGAGGTGCTTGGAGGCTAAAGGTGTCCCGATGATTTATATTAGGGCGATAAAGGACATGTACGGTGGAGCCAAGACTCGGGTTAGAACGGTTGGAGGAGACTCGGAACATTTCCCAGTTGAGATGGGGTTGCACCAGGGATCAGTCCTTAGCCCTTTTCTATTTGCTTTGGTGATGGATGAGTTGACGCGGTCCATTCAGGAGAAGGTCCCATGGTGTATGTTATTTGCGGATGACATAGTACTGATTGATGAGACGCGGGACAGAGTTAATGCGAGGTTGGAGGTGTGGAGACAAACGCTGGAGTCCAAAGGGTTTAGGTTGAGTAGGACCAAAACAGAATATTTGGGGTGCAAATTCAGTGATGCGTTGGATGAGGCAGATGTGGAAGTGAGACTTGCCACACAGATCATTCCTAAGAAAGAAAGTTTTAAGTATCTTGGGTCTGTAATCCAAGGAAGTGGTGACATCGACGATGATGTCACACATCGCATTGGGGTTGCTTGGATGAAATGGAGGCTTGCCTCTGGAGTCCTGTGTGATAAGAAAATTCCACCTAAACTCAAAGGTAAGTTCTACAGAGTGGTAGTTAGACCGGCCTTGTTGTATGGAGCGGAGTGTTGGCCAGTCAAGAACTCACATGTTCAAAAAATGCATGTTGCGGAGATGAGGATGCTGAGATGGATGTGTGGGCACACTAGGAGCGATAAGATTAGGAATGAGGTTATCCGGGAGAAGGTGGGAGTGGCCTCTGTGGTGGACAAGCTGAGGGAAGCGAGACTGAGTTGGTTTGGACATGTGAAGAGACAGAGCGCTGACGCCCCAGTGAGGAGGTGCGAGGGGCTGGTTGTAGAGGGTACGCGGAGGGGTAGAGGTAGGCCTAAGAAGTATTGGGGAGAGGTGATTAGACAGGACTTGGCTCAGCTTCGCATTACCGAGGACATGACTCTAGATAGGAAGGAGTGGAGGTCGCGTATTAAGGTTGAAGGTTAGTTGGGTTAGCGTGTTGTCTTTCCTTGCGAGGGTATGGGTTGTTAGCGTTTGTAGTAGTCCTAGCTTTGCGCTTGTAGTTCTTGTCTGTGTTACCTATAGCCTTATGGTGTTTACTGCGTTTCACTTCTCACATTATTTTCTTGATGTTATTTTCTCCTTTGTGGATTATACCCTTTCTTCCTTATTGGATGTTATGTTTTATATATATATATTTTTTTTTCTTTTACTTGGATTTGATGTACTTGAGCTGAGGGTCTTCCGGAAACAGCCTCTCTACCTCCACGAGGTTGTGGTAAGGCCTGCGTACACTCTACCCTCCCAGACCCCACCTAGTGGGATTTCACTGGGTATGTTGTTGTTTAATGAAGGGTGATGGCAGTGTTATAAAAAGCGAGGAAAAGCGCGCTTAAAAAGCGAGGAAAAGTGCGCTTAAAGCGCGAGGCGAGGGGAAGCGCAGCCCCTGCGCTTTTATTTCCTAAAGCGAGGCGACATTGAAAAAGCGCTCGCTTCTACTGTAGAAGCGAGAAGCGCAAGAAAAGCGAAAGCGTGAAAAAGTGCGCTTAATTTGAAAAAGCGCTAATTAGGGTTTTTTTTTAAAAAAATTGTAAGGGCCTCGACTGCTGCTGTAAGTTCTCTTCTTCTCTTCTTCTTTGCAACTGCTCTGCAACATCTTTTTCTATTTTTGGTTGCTGCCAGGCCACTGCTGTAAGTTCTCTTCTTCTTCTCTGCGAGGCTGCTGCGACTGATCTGCTACTGTTTTTTTGTTTTTTTTTTGGTTGCTGCTGTGTGTTTTTCTATATTTTTATTGCTGCATTTTTTGTGATTTAATTATGTTTTTGCTTTATATGTTATGACTTATGAGGATTATTGACTATCTATTTACTTTTAATCTAAGAATATATTACCTCTATTCAGTTACTCCCTCCGTTTCACAAAGAATGACCTCCTTTCCTTTTTAGTCAGTTTCAAAAAAATGACCTCTTTCCTTTTTTGGTAACATTTTACTTTTTGTTTTCCACGTGGCATGTTTAAGACCACAAGATTAAGGGCAATTTTGTACATTTGACATAACTTTAATTTAGGACCACAAGATTCAAAAGTCTTCTTTAATTTCTTAAACTTCGTGCCAAGTCAAACCAGACCAATCTTTTTGAAACGGAGGGAGTATTGAATATTTTTTTATTTTTATACTAAATATCGCTTTATTTAAAAAAAAAAAGCGAGCCCTCGTCGCTTTTTTCCGCTTCTCGCTTCCCAAAACACTAGGTGATGGTGAACCTAAACCCAAACCTCTGCCTTCTCTGCTACCATAAATAATTAGGTAGTCACCTCATTCAAAAGTTTAAACTATTAGATTTTTTTTAATGCTGAAGTTTAAACTATTAGATAGATCACACGTGTTCACTTAAATATATCTTCAGCGATATATTCATGTTATAGCATTTGACTCGCTTTTTGTTCTTGTCTCGTTTAGCATCTCTTGTTAGTTTTCAAGATTAAACACGGTTGAATGGATCATTATCTGCACGTAAGCATGCATATGGTTGCTAAAAGAAAAAAAGAAAATGAAAACCATGGACACTGTCTGCTACATTTTATTCTTCTACTGCTAGTGGCATATTCAATGGTTGAACCATGTCTAGAACACTGTTCCTATGCTACAACAACTACCTGGTTTTAAGCTTCGCATTCAAAGAAATTAACAACAATAAAAAGGATCGGTTACCATTGGCACAGTAAGAGGCTTCTTGTTAGCCAGCACCACACAACAACCAAAATCTACAACCTGGTTTAGCACTCCAATAGTCTCAGCACTAGCTGAACAATCAACAAATGCTAAACCTGCCACAGTTTGAATTTCAATCAAAAGGAATCTGACTGTGAAACAACTCCCCAAAAGCTAACACCTTGATACCAGCATTATCTTATGCCTTCACGTACAAAGAATATAAGCAACTGTAATAAATGTATAAGCAAGAATAAGATGTTTTTTGAACTCATTCCCTCCTGATAAACAAAAGACTTCCTTCCATACAGCAAAATAGACTAACAACTCCGCCGGACTGCAAAAACAAAGCTAATTTACTCACTGCACTTCATACATTTGAGCCTAGATTGGACTAAACAGTCAAAGTAAATAAGCAAGGTCCAGAATCATGCAAGCAGCAGAAGTCAACTACTGTACTATACTCGTCAAAGCATTTAAAAGTCATGGGGAAGATTTAACAGTAGGAGCTAATACAAAGCATTTAACCCATACGGCATAAAGTTAACAGCTACTCATTGTTACTAATCAAACTTCTCAAGTAGATTAGGCCTCCACCAGTAAAGAATAGACGACACTATAAGCAGTATACGCTTTCCATAACAAGCCTACCAACCACAACAATCCCAAAATAAATATCTTGGACATGACACAAACCTGTTGATTTTCCAAGAAGTCCAATATCAATTACTTTTCGTATAACTTCTGGACCAGAAAATACTTGACATACACCTACATGTTGGAACAAAAAAAAAAGAATTCACCTTTTTGTCATTCTACAAATAAGCACACCAAATGACTTAACAACAAAACCAAAAAAGGGTGAACTGCTACCAGAATTTGCAAGAGTCAGCAATGAAGAGCCATTGGATTTGACACGACAAACTTCAAGAAGAAATGAATCATCGAATTCTGAAGTAAGAACATCACCTACAACCACCAAAGATTTGCTATCACACACACCCACAACTCGCAAATGCACTCCCTGTAAGTTTTTAGTATTACCCACAAAAACCCAACAAAAATAAACACTAGTAACAATCAAAATCGACGATGAGTTTCTCAAATTGATAAAAAGACAACACTTTTCATTACCTGTTTAGCGTGAAGAGATCGACAAGAAACAATGTGTTGAAGCAATTGACGGCCAACTCCTCCACAACCCATCAAAAACACCGGTAAATTCTTCATCTTTTTGCTTTAACTTTTGGATTCTTCAACTTCCTTATGCCACTCTTCTTCGATTTCTCTCTCAAAGAATCTTGAAATGTCTCCATTAATGGAGGATTTTGGGTTTAAGAGGAAAGTCTTCTGTGTGTACTCTTTGGTTCTTAATGTTTCGTATGTGACACATCAGTCCAATTATTTTTCCGCACATTCGATTAGTTGGCGATGAACAAGTAAGAATTGCCTCATCCAAAATTGATGGAATTGGCCCTAAAAAAGCCATTCAGGTTCGTTATCGATTAGGTATCCGTGGAAACATAAAGATAAAAGAATTAACTCTCAGTTAGTACGTACCTTTTTTTTAAGCAAGAACTCTTAATCGTTCGTGTCCCATACCTATGGGCTACTTCACTGAGACGATGGTTAAGTATCAAATTGAACAAATGATAGGTTCTTTCTTAAGAGATGGAGTAATCGTCACTCAATTGAATCTGATTGGTACAATCCGTGTGCTTACCTACTTATCTTTCACTGGTAGTGGAATTAGTTACACTTTGTCTCGATATTTATTACTTATGATTTGAAATAATGTATTGCATCATACAATATTTATTTGATGAATATAATTTTAGAACTGATTGTATCGTTTTAAATTGTTATATCATATCACACATAATTGATATGAAGAATAAACTTACAAGAAAAGTAGAGTACGAATAGAGTAACCATAAAAAAGTAGAGTAAAAGATAAAATAGAATTATTAAATAATAAGTAATGAGAAAATGAGAAAAAAAATAATATGTTATCAAACTAAATTGATTGTTACTTAAAATAAGACACATTACGTAATTTAGGTAGCAAGCATGATATTTAAACTAATAAAACAATACAGTACAATACAATAGATAAAAATCATCCAAACAAGCTGTTTGTATTTACTTTTCTTGGCTTGTATATATTGATTACTGATGGCAAAATACTCATTATAATATGAATTATACAAAATATTATATATTTATTAAATGGTTGGTGAGAGTTTATTTAGGTTGATTACTTTTTTCTTAACAAAAGTTTTGAGTTTTGACACAAATAAGTGTTTCCAAAATGAATTATTAGTTAAATTATGGAAATTTTACACAAATCTCATAGTGTTAAGAGCTAATTATATTTTATCCTTGCTCTTTTCTATATTACAAAAATCTCTTAAATTTGGTGGAATCCGGATGCATTCAAAAACGTTCCGATATATCCCGTCTTGGTTTCGAGTACAACATTCAACGTCCCGATACATATCCGACTAATACATCACGTAAAGTGATGTATAGAGAATAAGAGAGAGTAGGATTTTGTAATTTTTTCGAGTGGTAGAAAATTTTAGAAAATATGGTAAAATAAGTTGTATATTTAGATAATTTTCTCTTAAATTATTATTTTTTCAAATCAGTATGTTCCTTTAGCTATTATAATGGGCTGGTTTTTGTCAACCATTGAATTCAAAGCCCAGCCCAATTTGATGGGCCTTCAACATGCTAATCCATTCCATCTGAATTTCCATTTGCACGTATTAGAGTAACTACATTGCATATTTAGGCCAAAATAAAGTTTTAATTAACTTTTATTTTTGTCAATATTATTATTACTGTCATATATGTATGAGGAAATAATATACAAATTAGATCATATGCTAATAGGCATTATGTGCATATTCTCATCTAATTAAATTTAGATTTGAAGACCAAACAATCAACGAAATATGAAATAATTAAAAGAAATCATCTTGTTGATCGATTACGTAGAAGAAATATAGAAAAAAGTACTAATTGTAATTTGATGGAATTATAATACTCTATACTAAACATCAAGGTCAACAAAATGCTCATCATCTGCTAATATTCATCCATGGCGGGTTATGATTTTTATTAATATTATAAGTACAACCGGTTTCATATAAATTAAATTAAAAATGTATTTAATTTAATGTCTAATTATTTTGATACGAGGAGAATTCTAGCTTATGTAATCCTATAGTTTCTACATAAAAATGATTCAATTTAGCTTTGAAGGTTAGTTAAATCTCAGTAGACAAAAATTGCCAAAAACAAATTGGAACAATTGAAAATTAAAAATAACTACAAGTATGAAATAAGAAAAATTCATCTTGTTGGACAAATTAAAACGATGAATAGAAAGAAGTACAAACACTAAATATAATTCAAGCTTAATATAATATTGAGGATTTCTTAAAACTGCACCCTCGTACAAAAGCTTCTGATTCTTAAAAGAAAATGCAGTTTGCTCTTGAATACAGGCTTTAACTACAATAATACTATCATCCGGTGCAACCATTAAGGTATAAGAAATACGACAATCTTAGCAGTACCATCTATAATGTACTTAGATCCAATCGCATCTTTGTAAGTATCATCATGAATGATAATTTGCATTGTTCGACTCATTGACCATGGATCTTTGACCATAGAGAACAACATAAGCATTTTCATAGATATTTGTGTTATCAGTGCGTATCGCAAAATTAACGTAGAACCCTTTTTGATTCCTAATGCAAATAAAGTTTGCGCATCACTCAAATCTTTACCATCCTTGCTCAAAAGCCTTTGTTTTTTAAAAGGAATATGTTTCTCCTCTTGAGTGTATGCTTTAACTACAACTATTGTATTTCCTGGATCAACCATTAAGGCAAAACGGTTTCGATATTCTTTAGTATCATCCATGTTGTCTTGAGCTCCAAACTTGGGTAAGAAACATTTTGATAATGAATACCGTTGAATAATATTTTGAGTATCATTTTGAATGATAATTTGCATAAATCGACTTGCTGACCTTAGACGTATAAGATCTGTAAAGATAAAACTCAACATAAGCATGTATCAAAGCAAACTATAATATTTAGGACATTATAATTAAATAATTAAAAAAAAAGTAACATACTAGCAATGCAAAATCAGATAATTTTAATATAAAAATCAAAAGTGAAGAAAGTGAGAGGATACATTGTTTGCGTTTTGCTTCCATAATGAAAATTAATTAATTTTGTTCTCTCTAATTAACCGCAAATCCCTATTTATAATATCATTAATTATAAGAAAAGAGGCCAAGATAATTATTGAAACGACTCAGAATCCCATAAATTTGGAAAAATTAATTCTATTATTTAAAAATAATTTGAATTTTCCTTTTTTTGGAGTATAATTGTTGGTTTTTAATGGTTCAAGTACTACTATTTATTCATTTAATTAAGGAAAACACACAATAAAAGGAAATAAATCTCCTAAGAGTGGAAAATTGAATCCTGCAGACAAACAAAAAAGGTGATAATTTCAATAATATATCATTATGCAATAATTATTGAAGATCTTAGGCAAAATTTTGTCACTATAACAAAGTACATTTTGAGATACCACATACTAACAAATTGTTATACATTTAGTATACCAAATATATAAATTGTATATACACAATATAATTGATACAAGTGATAACAATCAATTATAAAGAATTTTTGTTATTATTCTTTGTTAATGATTTAAGGTCTATAATAACAACAAAAGTGTGCCTACGAGGGATTCACCACATCGTTGATCATGGAGCTATCACAATCAATTGCTAAGCAAAAATATAAGTACTTATTAATTTTGAATTCATACTTGAACTATAAATTTTCACTGTTCATACTACTATGACACATTTGTTGCTAGAGCCTATAGTATAATTATGATGCCCCGTTGATCTTTAAATCTAGAATTCTCCTCTTGTTATCCGGTATTTATGTAAGAAATCCATTAAGAAAAGAATTGCCCAAAGGTACGGTCCACAATTTTAGTTAACATAATTTGGCCAAGACTTTCATTATTTACTCGAAATGACCTCATTCTTTACCATATACCAAAATAAATTACTTCTCCCCCCCCCCCCCNNCCACTCTTTCTCACCTCATATGTGTCTCTTCTAATATGATTAGCTTTGAATTAAATTTTAAGTTTGTTAGTTATTTAAATTGAATGTTGTTTCGATTGATTTTAAATATCAAGAGGAGTTCAAAATTAATATTATAAAAATATTACATAAAAAATAATTAAATATACAAGAGTTTTAATTAAAACATACAATTTAGATAATGTTTAATTAAAAGTTTGTATAATGAAATAATATTAAAATATTCAAAAAATGAATTGGTGTGATGAATAGTGTTTCACCAAATTTGGTGTAACACTATTCACACATCAAATTTGATGTAAAAATTGGTGTGGGTTGGAGCTCAAAACACCAAATTTTACACCAAATATAGGATTTGATGTAAAATTTGGTGTTGGGTTGGAGATGGTCTTAGCAACTAGAAATAACACAAGTAATAAGGTTGGGTTAGCTGTCAATTCTTTAAGCTTAAAGCTGACACAACTGTAATAATTGGTGAACGCAGAAAAAAAGGTGAAGAGTTGTCAATCAATGGCGTTGCACTAAGTTGCTTTTGTCCATCTTATATTGATCTCTTTGATGATAAACAAACCTAATTTTTGCAATAAAGATTTTCACAAAAAAAAGGCGAAAGTAAATTTCTCTCAAGAAAGCATTATTCTCATACGCAACAAGGGACCTGATCAAGGGATCAAGTGTAGTTTTTAGTTGTAACGTGAGGTTAATGTCTTGTGTTCTAACTGTGTAAGATCTACTCCTATGCTATAATAAAATATTGATCATTTGAGTTGTAATCATCATTAAGTTGAGTTTATAGCTAGAGTTAGCTTTGTCGAGTTTTGAGTGAAGTCTATGTTAATTAGAGTTTAGTTATATAGTGAACACTGGACAATAAAGTCATTGTTTTGTTTGTCTTGTAATAAAGTTGTTACGAAGAGAAGTGATTAAGGATTTAATTACTAAATTGCAAGAGCTTATAATCTGAATCTAATTAGCATGTTAATTAATAAAGTTATTATTATTAAAATCTTGTGAGCTAGATCGTGAATTTTCCTCCGAAATTTCCTCGTAAACATCTTTTATTCTTTACTTTCAAGTGTTACTTTCTGCATAATTCATGATGGACTCATTCAAGTCATCAGACCCAAATCCATAACAAGAAAATATCAAGAATTGGAGAGTACAAGGACCAAAATTGTAATTGAGGAAAAACAAACAATTCAGGAATACATGACACGTCATTCAGATCACTAAATCTTAATTACTAATCCTGCCTTTCTTAATTTATTTTTGTTAGTTTTCTTTTTACTTCATTTAAAAAAAATGCTCCATTCTTTTTTGAGATATTTAATATTACAAAATTATAAATCATTGTAATATATTTTATGTATATATAATTTAAGACCACAAAATTTTACTAATTTTCTCAAACTTCGTATCAAGTTAAAATCAGACAAAAAATTTAAAATAAAGGGAATACCACATATTTTTACCTTATTTATGTCTTCATGATAAAGTTAGTACTCAATTCGTTTTAAAAAGAATGATTTAGTTTGACTAGGAATGAAGTTTAAGAAAAGAAAAAAACTTTTCAATCTTGTGGCTCTAAATTAAAATTATGTCAAATGTATCAAAATGTCCTTTAATTTTGTTGCCTTAAACATATCACGTGAAAGATTAAAGTTAAAGTGTTGCCATAAAAGAAAATGAGTCATTTTTTTTTTAAACAGAAGGGTATAATTTAACAGAAGTTTTATGAAAGAATTACTTATATCCAACCTTTGTTCCATCACAATGTAACAAAAGAGATATATAGGAATAACATGGTTCATTTAAGATGTGTTTAAGGTAATAATAAAACATAATGAAAAAAATCATCGTAAAACTCATGTTGCTCGCCAATTTCTTACACCCCACCCCACCCCACCAGTTTACTTAGCAACTATATAAGCATTCAAAATTCATTGTACGCTCAAAAAATTCAAAATTCAATCAGTTTGTACAAATGGAACTACATGCTATCGTAAATTCCGACAGAGGATTCACTGCCGGTGGAGGACTCAACAGCCGAACTTCCGACACAGGATTCACCGCCGGTGGACTCAACAGCCGAACTTCCGACAGAGGATTCACTGCCGGTGGAGGACTCAACAGATTCATCAGGATCATTGCCAGAATCGTTGGATTTCAAATCCAAACAGCATAACAGATGCTCTTGAGTTGGAGAAATCAACCACAACTGGTGATGCATTTGATTTCTACCCAGCCATGCACACAGACAGAAACAACTGATGAAACTGTGGTGTTTGGATCAAAGGACATTATCGATCCCGGTCCTCCTGTTTGTGATTCGGAGCTGGAGGAGATTGAGGCTGAGGAGGAGCAGCAGGGAGAACCGGTTTGGGACTATGAGCCGGAAGAAGGGGAAAGACAAATTATCAATCTGGATAGGATTGAGGAACCGGCTTCCAATCAACAGCTTAACGCAGAGATTACTGAAGAACAACAGGAGAACGATCAACAGTGTAGGGAAGACATGGTAGAATTCACGTAAGCGACTATTTTATCAAATTTTGTTGGTTTGTTATGATGTTTTTGTTTGTTGTTTTCAGTAGATGTATGTATCCAAGACCTAAATTGAAATGGAAAAATTTAGCAAAATGTATTATTGGGAAAACAATTGCAGAGATGATCTCTACTAACTAAGTATCATCTCTGTCAATAGATGACGCATGCATTTGAGAATTGAGATTGTTGTTGTCAAGACTTATCACATCAACGAGATGTAAAGTTAGGGTTAGTAACAAAATCGAAAAAATTATTCACAGGGGAAAGAAAAAGTGCCAACTGAAGAGAGTAGATAAACATTTAGCCTTAAAGGTGCTAGTGGGAATTGAGATTCCATCAAAGTCTTATTAACTCTCCAGCCTATCCATCTAGCAAAGGCATCTTTGATGGAGAAAGGCATAACACATTGAAAACCAAACAGAGAGTGGAAAAAATGCCACTGAGTCAGTTGTTGTAGGTCAGTGTTAAAAGAGATGGTTCACAGTTTCATTATCCTTCCCACAGAAGTAGCATCTGTTGTTGAGAATGATCCCAAGGTTATCTCGAGTTAGACAGGCCCGTGTAACATAGCTGCTGCCTCAGCGTAGTTACTTGTGTCCTGGCAGGACACAAGTAACTACAACCTTATATGCAATTTCCATCATCTCACCAATGTGAATGATTTGTATTGTACAGTAGCCTCGCGTGCATGGCATATGCTTCTCAAACTCTTTCCCAGTTAGCTTTTCCAAATTTTCTTCCAGTAGCCTGCAAGAGAGTGTATAAAATGTTGGTAATTATTCTGTAAAGTGAGTAATTATTCTTTTCTTCTAACTGGCTGCAGGTGGGAGAGTTGAACAGGCAACCAGATGGACAAAGGTATAGTGAAGTTCATAGTCGTTTTGCTACTAACATGAAAGAGATTAACCAATACAACTGTTTGGAGATACTTCTCAAACTAATATGTCAAAGTGGGTAAATGTTGCCTTTAACTTTCTAAAGCATTTGTAGAGGAGTACAGATATCTTCTAGGATAAACTTGTCTGTTACGATAATATTCATTGCTCATCATTCATCAGTACCTTAACTTCCCATCAGTGAGCAAGCTTGACCTTGAAATTGATCATGTTGAAACTTGTGTGTGATAATCAAGTTGTACTTATATCCCATTGTATGCTATAAATACAGACTGTCCCTGTCCCCAAAAAATGCTATAAAGTTTGTAAAGTCAACTGATCAGCTTATACACATATTCACCAATTCCCATACAGGTTACATGTATAGCAAGCTCAAGTATGAGCCAACTAGAGGGGAGAGTAAGATAGCTAAATGAAACTTACTAGAGATAATTGTGTAATATAGAGTTGTATGTGCATGTTCACCATATTGGATAGATGTAAATAGATGCACCGTAAAGTGAGCATATAAAAGAAGTAAGACATTTGTCTCTTAATTGCTTCTCATGTTTCTCTGATTTCCCTCACATTCAAATTAGTGCTAGACAAACTTCTTAAGCAGAACGCCAGAAAATATTAGTGTACCAGAGGTACAGTTGCCTTAGAGGAAAATGAGAAGAATTACTCATAGAAAGGGCAATATCTAGACGGAAAAATGAGACTCAACACTTATTTATACATGGATGATACATCATATTTTCAACAGCCACTTTTCTGTTTTTGTGAGTCATAACTCCATAACTCGTATGGTGATGTTGTAACGTATAACCTGGTTCAGTGTAGCCAAGCTTTTAGCAGCATTAACGACTTGGCTGAATGGCTTTCCATCCTCAACCTCACTCATTACATACCCCAGGGTACCTGTTAGATACCAAGACATATGACATGTTCCCATCAAATGCTCCTGATAACAAACAAGATAATCACTAAGGATAAGTAATTGCTATTGCATATATAGCCTAAATGGTAAGTGGTCATAAAATATTACCACTCAAACTCCCAATAATATGATAGACGGGATTTTCCTGATGAAATTATGCGATTTAAGGATGCTATGTCAGGAAGACCAGCACCAACCTACCACACATATAGAAATTTCAGACACCTTTGATTGGTCAAGTATAAACTGAACTTGGAGAATACTGTCATTGGATCAATTGGACAAACACAATGTGCTACAAATCCCATATCATTGTTTGGAAAGTCAAATAAGAAAAGCTTTTAAAGCAGAAGAGAAAGGTTTAACATGTATGAGGCTTTTAAGAATCTCAAATACAAGTGAAGTTGGTTTTTTACTTAATTAGTGCTCTACATATCAGATCCCTTGGATTACTTAGCATTGCTTATTCAAGGGATCTGGATATACTTTTTTCAATTTTTATCTAACCATCTGCCATCCGAAACCCACTGGTCCAACTAATACGATTGACACAAGGGTAGGCCTACTAAGGGGGGTAAAGCGTTCCCTATCAAGAGATTCTCCATTCTCAAGGATGAACCCGAGACCCCTAGTTTAGAATGCGCCACGGTATGAATTTCAATCAAAAGGAATCTGACTGTGAAGCAACTCCCCAAAAGCTAACACCTTGATACAATGAAGTTTAATCAAGTCTAATAAATGTGACATTCCAAACTCATTCCCTACCGATAAACAAAAAAAAAATTCCTTTCATACAACAAAATAGACTAACAACTCACAAAGATTAAACATTATATACCACCACAAAAGATTTGCAATCACACACACCCACAACTCACAAATGCAACCTCTGTATTATTAGTATATTACCCAACAAAAATAAACACTAGTCTATAGTTGATGATTTTCTCAAATACTTTAAAAAAAAACAACATTCTTTATTACCAATTTGGCGTGAAGAGATCGTCAAGAAACAATGTGTTTGAGAAAGTGTTTTCTTAATTTTAGCTCTGATTAATTTTAATTAGGCTAGAAAATTTTACTCTAGAAAATAGTTGATAAGAAAATAAGTGTACAGAGTGGGGGTGATTTTTTTTTCTTAATTATACAAGTCAAACTATACTAGTATAGATTAATTTAAGTTGGCTTCATCTGATTAAAGTAAATAAAAGATCAGACAATCTACAAGGATGTTAAGTATGAAATAAGAAAAAATCACCTTTGTTGATGTAATTAAAAAGATGANGCCTACCAACCCCAACAATCCCAAAATAAATATCTTGGACATGACACAAACCTGTTGATTTTCCAATACGTCCAATATCAACTACTTTTTGTATAACTTCTGGACCAGAAAACACTTGGCATGCACCTACATGTTAGAACAAAAAAAAAAGAATTCACCTTTTTGTCATTCTACAAATAAGCACACCAAATAACTTAGCAGCTTGTTTAAAGGTGATTGTTAAATATTGCAATACCACAGGTAAACTAACCACACCAAATGACTTAAACAACAAAACCAAAAAAAGGGTGAACTGCTACCAGAATTTGCAAGAATCTGCAATGAAGAGCCATTGGATTTGACACGGCAAACTTCAAGAAGAAATGAATCATCCAATTCTGCAGTGAGAACATCAGGTACAACCACCAAAGATTTGCTATCACACACACCCACAACTCGCAAATGCACTCCCTGTAAGTTTTTAGTATTACCCACAAAAACCCAACAAAAATAAACACTAATAACAATCAAAATTGACGATGATTTTCTCAAATTGATAAAAAGACAACACTTTTCATTACCTGTTTGGCATGAAGAGATCGACAAGAAACAATATGTTGAAGCAATTGACGGCCAACTCCTCCACAACCCATCAAAAACACCGGTAAATTCTTCATCTTTTTGCTTTAGCTTTTGGATTCTTCAACTTCCTTATGCCACTCTTCGATTTCTCTCTCAAAGAATCTTGAAATGTCTCCATTAATGGAGGATTTTGGGTTTAAGAGGAAAGTCTTCTGTTTGTACACTTTGGTTCTTAATGTTTCGTATGTGACACATCATTCCAATTATTTTTCCGCACGTTCGATTAGTTGGCGATGAACAAGTAAGAATTGCCTCAACCAAAATTGATGGAATTGGCCCTAAAAAAGCCATTCAGGTTCGTTATCGATTAGATATCAGTGGAAACATAAAGATAAAGAATTAACTAAGTATTAAATCGATCAAATTGAACAAATGATAGGTTCTTCTTAAGAGATGGAGTAATGGTCACTCAATTGAATCTGATCGGTACAATCCGCGTGCTTACCTACTTATCTTTCATTGGTAGTGGAATTAGTTACACTTTGTCTCGATATTTATTACTTATGATTTGAAATAATATATTGCATCGTACAATATTTATTTGATGAATATAATTTTAGAATTGATTGTATCGTTTTAAATTGTTATATCATATCACACATAATTGATATGAAGAATAAACTTACAAGAAAAGTAGAGTACGAATAGAGTAACCATAAAAAAGTAGAGTAAAAGATAAAATAGAATTATTAAATAATAAGTAATGATAAAATGAGAAAAAAAAATATGTTATCAAACTAAATCAATTGTTACTTAAAATAAGACACATTACGTAATTTAGGTAACAAACATGGTATTTAAACTAATAAAACAGTACAGTACAATACAATAGATAAAAATCATCCAAACAAGCTGTTCGTATTTACTTTTCTTAGCTTGTATATATTGATTATTGATGGTAAAATACTCATTATAATATAAATTATGCAAAATATTTTATATTTATTAAGTGGTTGGTGAGAGATTATTTAGGTTGATTACTTTTTTCTTAACAAAAGTTTTGAGTTTTGACACAAATAAGTGTTTCCAAAATGAATTATTAGTTAAATTATGGAAATTTTATACAAATCTCATAGTGTTAAGAGCTAATTATATTTTATCCTTGCTCTTTTCTATATTACAAAAATCTCTTAAATTTGGTGGAATCCGGATGCATTCCAAAACGTTCCGATATATCGCGTCTTGGTTTCGAGTACAACATTCAACGTCCCGATACATATCCGACTAATACATCACGTAAAGTGATGTATAGAGAATAAGAGAGAGTAGGATTTTGTAATTTTTTCGAGTGGTAGGAAATTTTAGAAAATATGGTAAAATAAGTTGTATATTTAGATAATTTTCTCTTAAATTATTATTTTTTCAAATCAGTATGTTCCTTTAGCTATTATAATGGACAGGTTTTTGTCAACCATTGAATTCAAAGCCCAGCCCAATTTGATGGGCCTTCAACATGCTAATCCATTCCATCTGAATTTCCATTTGCACATATTAGAGTAACTACATTACATATTTAGGCCTAAATAAAGTTTTAAATAACTTTTTTTTTGTCAATATTATTATCACTGTCATATATGTATGAGAAAATAATATACAAATTAGATCATATGCTAATAGGCATTATGTGCATATTCTCATCTAATTAAATTTAGATTCGAAGACCAAACAATTAACGAAATATAAAATAATAAAAAGAAATCATCTTGTTGATTGATTACGTAGAAGAAATATAGAAAAAAGTACTAATTGTAATTTGATGGAATTATAATACTCTATACTAAACATCAAGGTCAACAAAATGCTCATCATCAGCTAATATTCATCCATGGCGGGTTATGATTTTTATTAATATTATAAGTACAACCGGTTTCATATAAATTAAATTTAAAATGTATTTAATTTAATGTCTAATTATTTTGATACGAGGAGAATTCTAGCTTATGCAATCCTATAGTTTCTACATAAAAATGATTCAATTTAGCTTTGAAGGTTAGTTAAATCTCAGTAGACAAAAATTGCCAAAAACAATTTGGAACAATTGAAAATTAAAAATAACTACAAGTACGAAATAAGAAAAAATCATCTTGTTGGACAAATTAAAAAGATGAATAGAAAGAAGTACTAACACTAAATATAATTCAAGCTTAATATAATATTAAGAACACTATAATACTAATTATCAAGGTCAACAAGACGCTTATCATTAGCCAATATTTGTCCACGATAGGTTGATCTCAGTGTATGAAATCGAATTCCATTCATTTCTTGAAAGATAGCTTTAAGATCTCCAACTTTGTCATTATGCTGAGCCTTAATATTAAATATACAACTCGTAAAGTTGTTGCTCGATATTGGTTCATATCGAAGGATTAAGGTAGATCCTTTCTTCATTCCTAGAGAAACAAGAGTTTGAGGATTTATTAAAACTGCACCCTCGTACAAAAGCTTCTGATTCTTAAAAGAAAATCCAGTTTGCTCTTGAATATAGGCTTTAACTGCAATAATACTATCATCCGGTGCAACCATTAAGGTATAAGAAATACGACAATCTTTAGCAGTACCATCTATAATGTACCTAGATCCAATCGCGTCTTTGTAAGTATCATCATGAATGATAATTTGCATTGTTCGACTCATTGACCATGGATCTTTGACCATAGAGAACAACATAAGCATTTTCATAGATATTTGTGTTATCGGTGCGTATCGCAAAATTAACGTAGAACCTGTTTTGATTCCTAATGCAAATAAAGTTTGCGCATCACTCAAATCTTTACCATCCTTGCTCAAAAGCCTTTGTTTTTTAAAAGGAATATGTTTTTCCTCTTGAATGTATGCTTTAACTACAACTATTGTATTTCCTGGATCAACCATTAAGGCAAAACGGTTTTGATATTCTTTAGTACCATCCATGTTGCCTTGAGCTCCAAACTTGGGTAAGAAACATTTTGATAATGAATACCGTTGAATAATATTTTGAGTGTCATCTTGAATGATAATTTGCATAAATCGACTTGTTGACCTTAGACGTACAAGATCTGTAAAGATAAAACTCAACATAAGCATGTATCAAAGCAACCTATAATATTTAGGACATTATAATTAAATAATTAAAAAAAAGTAACATACTAGCAATGCAAAATCAGAGAATTGTAATATAAAAATCAAAAGTGAAGAAAGTGATAGGATACATTGTTTGCGTTTTGCTTCCATAATGAAAATTAATTAACTTTGTTCTCTCTAATTAACCCCAAATCCCTATTTATAATATCATTAATTATAAGAAAAGAGGCCAAGATAATTATTGAAACGATTCAGAATCCCATAAATTTGGAAAAATTAATTCAATTATTTAAAAATAATTTGACTTTTCCTTTTTTTGAGTATAATTGTTGGTTTTTAATGGTTCAAGTACTACTATTTATTCATTTAATTAAGGAAAACACACAATAAAAGGAAATAAATCTCCTAAGAGTGGAAAATTGAATCCTGCAGACAAACAAAAAACGTGATAATTTCAATAATATATCATTATGCAGGCAAAATTTTGTCATCATAACAAAGTACATTTTGAGGTACCACATACTAACAAATTGTAATACATTTAGTATACCAACTATATAAATCGTATATACAAATAAGAATTTTTGTTATTATTCTTTGCTTATGATTTAAGGGCTATAATAACAATCATGGAGCTATCACAATCAATTGCTAAGCAAAAATATAAGTACTTATTAATTTTGAATTCATACTTGAACTATAAATTTGCATTTTCCTGTTCATACTACTATGATCAATTGGACACATTTGTTGCTAGAGCCTACAGAGTATAATAATGATGCCCCATTGATCTTTAAATCTAAAATTCTCCTTTTGTTATCCGGTATTTGTATAAGAAATCCATTAAGTAAAGAATTGCCTAAAGGTACGGTCCACAATTTTAGTTAACATAATTTGGCCAAGACTTTCATTATTTACTCAAAATGACCTCATTCTTTACCTTATACCAAAATAAATTACTTCTTTTCCCCCCACTCTTTCTCACCTCATATGTGTCTCTTCTAATATGATTAGCTTTGAATTAAATTTTAAGTTTGTTAGTTATTTAGATTGAATGTTGTTTCGATTGATTCTAAATAGCAGAGGAGTTCAAAATTAATATTATAAAAATATTACATAAAAAATAATTAAATATACAAGAGTTTTAATTAAAACATACAATTTATATAATGTTTAATTAAAAGTTTGTATAATGAAATAATATTAAAATATTTAAAAAATGAATTGGTGTGATGAATAGTTTAAACCAAATTTGGTGTAACACTATTCACATACCAAATTTGATGTAAAAATTGGTGTGGGTTGGAGCTCAAAACACCAAATTTTACACTAAATATAGGATTTGATGTAAAATTTGGTGTTGGCTTGGAGATGGTCTTAGCAACTAGAAATAACACAAGTAATAAGGTTGGGTTAGATGTCAATTCTTTAAGCTTAAAGCTGACACAACTGTAATAATTGGTGAACTCGAAAAAAAAGTGAAGAGTTATCAATCAATGGCGTTACACTAAGTTTCTTTTGTCTATCTTATATTGATCTCTTTAATGATAAACAAACCTAATTTTTGCAATAAAGATTTTCACAAAAAAGGCAAAAGTAAATTTCTCTCAAGAAAGCATTATTCTCATACGCAACAAGGGACCTGATCAAGGGATCAAGTGTAGTTTTTAGTTGTAACGTGAGGTTAATGTCTTGTGTTCTAACTGTGTAAGATCTACTCCTATGCTATAATAAAATATTGATCATTTGAGTTGTAATCATCATTAAGTTGAGTTTATAGCTAGAGTTAGCTTTGTCGAGTTTTGAGTGAAGTCTATGTTAATTAGAGTTTAGTTATATAGTGGACATTGGACAATAAAGTCATTGTTTTGTTTTGTTTTGTCTTGTAATAAAGTTGTTAGGAAGAAAAGGGATTAAGAATTTAATTACTAAATTGCAAGAGCTTGTAATCTGAATCTAATTAGCGTGTTAATTAATAAAGTTATTATTGTTAAAATCTTGTGAGCTAGATTGTGAATTTTCCTTCAACGTTTCCTCGTAAACATCTTTTATTCTTTACTTTCAAGTGTTACTTTCTGCATAATTCATGATGGACTCATTCAAGTCATCAGACCCAAATCCATAACAAGAAAATATGAAGAATTGGAGAGTACAAGGACCAAAATTGTAATTGAGGAAAAACAAACAATTCAGGAATACATGACACATCATTCAGATAACTAAACCTTAATTACTAATCCTGCCTTTTTTAATTTATTTTTGTTCGTTTTCTTTTTACTTCATTTTAAAAAAAATGTTCCGTTCTTTTTTGAGATATTTAATATTGCAAAATTATAAATCATTGTAATATATTTTATGTATATATAATTTAAGACCGCAAAATTTTACTAATTTTCTCAAACTTTGTATCAAGTTAAAATCAGACAAAAAATTTAAAACAAAGGGAATACCACATATTTTTACCTTATTTATGTCTTTGTGATAAAGTTAGTACTCAATTTGTTTTAAAAAGAATGATTTAGTTTGACTAGGAACGAAGTTTAAGAAAAGAAAAAAACTTTTCAATCTTGTTGCTCTAAATTAAAGTTATGTTAAATATATCAAAATGTCATTTAATCTTGTTGCTTTAAACATGTCAAGTGAAAGATTAAAGTTAAAGTGTTGCCATAAAAGGAAATTAGTCATTTTTTTTTTTTTTGAAATAGAGGGGTATAATTTAACAGAAGTTTTATGAAAGAATAATTACTTATATCCAACCTTTGTTCCATCACAATGTAGCAAAAGATATAGGAATAACATGGTTCATTTAAGATGTGTTTAAGGTAATAATAAAACATAATGAAAAAAATCATCGTAAAACTCATGTTGCCCGCCAATTTCTTACACCCCACCCCACCGGTTTACTTAGCAACTATATAAGTAAACTCATACATTCAAAATTCATTGTACGCTCAAAAAATTCAAAATTCAATCATCAGTTTGTAGAAATGGAACTACATGCTATCGTCTCCGACTTATTCAAAAATAAAAAGTCTGAAGTGATAGGTGAAATTCCGGGATTCACTGCCGGTGGAGGACTCAACAGCCGAACTTCCAACAGAGGATTCACTGCCTGTGGAGAACTCAACAGCCGAATTTCCGACAGAGGCGGTGGAGGACTCAACAGATTCATCAGGATCATTGCCAGAATCGTTGTCAAGTTGGATTTCAAATCCAAACAGCATAACAGATTGCTCTTGAGTTGGAGAAATCAACCGCCAGTACTGGTGATGCATTTGATTTCTACCCAGCCACATAGACTGATGAAACTGTGGTGTTTGGATCAAAGGACATTATCGATCCCAGTCCTCCTGTTAATGATTCGGAGCTGGAGGAGATTGAGGCGGAGGAGGAGCAGCATGGAGAACCGGTTTGGGACTATGAGCCGGAAGAAGGGGAAAGACAAATTATCAGTCTGGATAGGATTAAGGAACCGGCCAATCAACAGCTTAACGCAGAGAGTACTGAAGAACAACAGCTTAACGCAGAGAGTACTGAAGAATAACAGCTTAACGCAGAGAGTACTGAAGAACAGGAGAACGATCAACCGCGTAGGGAAGACATGGTAGAATTCACGTAAGCGACTATTTTATCAAATTTTGTTGGTTTGTTATGATGTTTGTTGTTTGTTGTTTTCAGTGGATGTATGTATCGAAGACCTAAATTGAAATGGAAATATTTAGCAAAATGTATTACTGGGAAAACAATTGAAGAGAACTAAGGTATGATCTCTACTAATTAACTAAGTATCATCTCTGTCAATAGATGACGCATTTGAGAATTGAGATTGTTGTTGTCAAGACTTATCGCATCAACGAGATGTAAAGTTAGGGTTAGTAACAAAATCGAAAAAGTTATTCACAGGGGAAAGAAAAAGTGCCAACTGAAGAGAGTAGATAAACATTTAGCCTTCTAGTGGGAATTGAGATTCCATCAAAGTCTTATTAGCTTATCCAGCTAGCAAAGGCATCTTTAATGGAGAATGGCATAACACATTGAAAACCAAACAGAGAGCGGAAAAAATGCTACGAGTCAGTTGTTGTAGGGCAGTATTAAAAGAGATGGTTAACAGTTTTATTATCCTTCCTGCACAAGTAGCATTTGTTGTTGAGGATGATCCCAAGGTTATCTCGAGTTAGACAGGCCCGTGTAACATAGCTGCTGCCTCAGCGTAGCTACAACCTTGTATGCAATTTCCATCAGTTATCCATTTCACCAATGTGAATGATTTGTATTGTAGAGTAGCCTTGCGTGCATGGCATATGACTCTTTCCCAGTTAGCTTTTCCAAATTTTCTTCCAGTAGCCTGCAAGAGAGTAGTGTATAAAATGTTGGTAATTATTCTGTAAAGTGAGTAATTATTCTTTTCTTCTAACTGGCTGCAGGTGGGAGAGCTGAACAGTCAACCAGATGGACAAAGGCATAGTGAAATTCATAGTCGTTTTGCTACTAACATGAAAGAGATTAACCAATACAACTGTTTGGAGATACTTCTCAAACTAATATGTCAAAGTGGGTAAATGTTGCCTTTAACTTTCTAAAGCATTTGTAGAGGAGTACAGATATCTTCTAGGATAAACTACTTGTCTGTTACGATAATATTCATTGCTCATCATTCATCAGTACCTTAACTTGCCATCAGTGAGCAAGCTTGACCTTGATATTGATCATGTTGAAACTTGTGTGTGATAATCAAGTTATACTTGTATCCCATTGTATGCAGTATATCACTAGAAGGCCAAGCATATAAATACAGACTGTCCCCAAAATATGCTATAAAGTTTGTAAAGTCAACTAATCAGCTTATACACATATTCACCAATTCCCATACAGGTTACATGTATGAGCCAACTGGAGGGGAGAGTTGGATAGCTAAATGAAACTTACTAGAGATAACTGTGTAATATAGAGTTGTATGTGCATGTTCACCATATTGGATAGATGTAAATAGATGCACCATAAAGTGAGAATATAAAAGAAGTAAGACATTTGTCTCTTAATTGCTTCTCATGTTTCTCTGATTTCTCTCACATTCAAATTAGTGCTAGACAAGCTTCCTAAAGCAGAAGGCCAGAAAATATTTTTGTATCAGAGGAACAGTTGCCTAAGAGGAAAATGACTCACAGAAAGGGCAATATCTAGACGTAAAAATGAGACTCAACACTTATTTATACATGGATGATATATCATATTTTCAACAGCCACTTTTCTGTTTTTGTGAGTCATATCTTCAATACTCATATGGTGGTTGTAACTTATCACCTGGTTCAGGTTTTTAGCAGCATTAACGACTTGGCTGAATGACTTTCCATCCTCACCTCACTCATTACACACCCCAGGGTAGCTGTTAGACACCAAGACATATGGCATGTTCCCATCAAATGCTCCTGATGTTTATAACAAGCAAGATAATAATCACTGAGGATAAGTAATTGCTATTGCATATATAGCCTAAATGGTAAGTGGTCATAAAATATTACCACTCAAACTCCCAATAATATGATAGACGGGATGAAATTATGCGATTTAAGGATGCTATGACAGGAAGACCAGCACCAACCTACCACACATATAGAAATTTCAGACACCTTTGCTTGGTCAAGTATAAACTGAACTTGGAAAATACTGTCTTGGATCAATTGGACAAACACAATGTGCTACAAATCCCATATCATTGTTTGGAAAGTCAAACAAGAAAAGCTTTTAAAGCAGAAGAGAAAGGTTTAACATGTATGAGGCTTTTAAGAATCTCAAATACAAGTGAAGTTGGTTTTTTACTTAATTAGTGCTCTACATATCAGATCCCTAGGACTACTTAGCATTGCTTATTCAAGGGATCTGGATATACTTTTTTCAATTTTTATCTAACCATCTGCCATCCGAAACCCACTGGTCCAACTAATACAATTGACACAAGGGTAGGCCTACTAAGGGGGGTAAGCGTTCACTATCAAGAGATTCTCCATTCTCAAGGATGAACCCGAGACCCCCACCTAGTTTAGAATGCGCCACGGTATGAATTTCAATCAAAAGGAATCTGACTGTGAAGCAACTCCCCAAAAGCTAACACCTTGATACAATGAAGTTTAATCAAGTCTAATAAATGTGACATTCCAAACTCATTCCCTACCGATAAACAAAAAAAATTCCTTTCATACAACAAAATAGACTAACAACTCACAAAGATTAAACATTATATACCACCACAAAAGATTTGCAATCACACACACCCACAACTCGCAAATGCAACCTCTGTATTATTAGTATATTACCCAACAAAAATAAACACTAGTCTATAGTTGATGATTTTCTCAAATTCTTTAAAAAAAAACAACATTTTTTATTACCAATTTGGCGTGAAGAGATCGTCAAGAAACAATGTGTGTTTGAGAAAGTGTTTTCTTAATTTTAGCTCTGATTAGTTTTAATTAGGCTAGAAAATTTTACTCTAGAAAATAGTTGATAAGAAAATAAGTGTACAGAGTGGGGGTGATTTTTTTTTCTTAATTATACAAGTCAAACTATACTAGTATAGATTAATTTAAGTTGGCTTCATCTGATTAAAGTAAATAAAAGATCAGACAATCTACAAGGATGTTAAGTATGAAATAAGAAAAAATCACCTTTGTTGATGTAATTAAAAAGATGAATAGAAAGAAGTACTAACATTAAATATAATTCAAGCTTAAGATAATATTAAGAACACTATAATACTAATTATCAAGATCAACAAGACGCTTATCATTAGCCAATATTTGTCCATGATAGATAGGTTGATCTCAGTGTATGAAATCGAATTCCAGTCTTTTCTTGAAAGATGGCTTTAAGATCTCCAACGGTGTCATTACGCTGAACCTTAATATTAAATATACAACTCGTAAACTTGTTGCTCAATATTGGTTCATATCGAAGGATTAAGGTAGATCCTTTCTTTATTCCTAGAGAAACAAGAGTTTGAGGGTTATTTAAAACTGCACCCTCATACAAAAGCTTCTGATTTTTAAAGAAAATCCAATTTGCTCCTGAATATAAGCTTTTTAACTGCAATAATGCTATCATTCGGTGCTGTAGTACCATCGATAATGTCCTTTGATCCAATCAGTCCCAGAAACAGTTATAGAGTTTGAAACCAGGCGTTTGCCTGTCAGGCCTACAATTACTCCGGTGGATCCTCCACCATCGGAATCGAAGGAGATAACAGTGACAGATGCTCTTCCGTTGGAAATTACTCCTGAGATGGCGATTGTTCTGAGGAATCCTCAAAGAAGGAATAATAACTGGTGCCATCCTTGTTTAGGGATAAACTCCAATTCCAACCGTAGATTTTTGGATTTTGATATCAGAAGAGCTGCTGTTCCTACTCTTCCACAAATAACTGCTCCTGTTCCATCCATCCGCCGGCGATCAACATCGGCTACTGGAAAACCTTGAAAAACAAATTGATGAGTAAACTAAAGGTCTCTCTTAAATTCTCTTCATTAGCGCATAAATTTTTATCCTCCTAAAGTCTGTTTCGGTTGGAGAATGTGTATTTGTATCCTAAATTTTGGTGATTAATTAGAGTTCCTAAATTATGTTTATTTATATGCTAAAGTTTGTTGATTAATTAGTTCCTAAGTGTATTTATATGCTAAAGTTTGTTGATTAATTAGATCCTAAATTCTGTTTGGGTTGGAGAATGTGTATTTGTATCTTAATTTTGTTGATTAATTAGTTCCTAAATTATGTTTGGATTGGAGAATGTGTATTCGTATCCTAAATTTAGTTGATTAATCTTTTTGGTTTGGAGAATAATGTGCATTTGTATCCTAAATTTAGTTGATTAATTAGAGTTCCTAAATTATGTTCATTAGTGCCTAAAATTTTGGTGATTAATTATCTCCTAAATTATGTTCATTAGTGCTTTAAACAGGAGCAGTTTGCTACTCTACAATATCCTACCTCTTCATCCTATACAAAAAATCTAGGGATGAAAACTAAGCTCCATTAGTCTACATTTATATTCTAGTTCCTATATTACTTGTCTTGCAATGGTCTGAGGGTTGACCTCTTTTTTCTGATTAATCCTCTGGTTCCTTTCCTTCCATATGAAATACTGCAAGAGTGGCCCTGTATACTTCGTCTGGTGCTTTCCTTGAGCACAAATTTCCTTGAGCCCTGACAGCTTAGAGATGATGATCTATTGTACCATTTAGGAGCTCATTGATTATTGCATGTTAGCGCAACTTTTGGGAAATCACTTGTAAATACAGAATATAGTTTCCTGATGGACAAATGTTCTGTTTGTATAAGTTGTTGTTCAGTAATTCCTACATCTTTGAGTTTTAGTGATCATCCATGATGCTTGGTTGATCGACATATTCCAAATGGATCCTTGCTTATTGTTGTAGCAGTGTATCCTCCTTTCTACACAGGTTTTAATATGGCAGCTAGCTCGATTCCAGGTTGTGATATTAGTGACATTAAACCCACCTGCCGTCTTTGGATAACAAAACTTTTCGCCATACTAACAGTCCCTTTCCTTGTCATTTCTGCTTTCCCAGTCCAAAGGTATCTCCTTAAGACAGCTTCGAGCATTTGGATAAACACAAATATCTGAGACCCCGATGTTTGTATAGAGACCAACACGCTCTTAATCAGTTGCTATCTTCCAGCGTATGATAGAAATTTAGCTGTCCAGGAAGTGACCATTTTGTCTATCAGGAATTCTATATTCTATCTTCATAACTCTGTGTCTGGTCACTTAGAATGTAGTTGTATTGTTTTTGAGTTGAATGTAGCTATGCTGACTTGGAATTAAATTGATGGGTATGTATGTACTGGTTTCACAGGCACACTCCACAGAGGAAACCTCATTGCTTTAGAAGAGAACTATGAAATTAATAAATGTCGAGGTATTATGCTATCCTATTTTCAGCTTCGTGGGTTTTTATGTTTCAATCGTTGTTCTATTTCTGATCTTCTGCTATTTTTTCTGACTGAAGCCTTATGGGTTGGGTTCTTCGCCGCTACACTTATGAACAGGTTAGTTCAGCCTTTCCTCTTTTTACTCTCATCTACTCAAAAGCTTTGGTTATTAATTCCAATTAAGGATCTAAATTTGTATTCTAAATTGCTACATGCCTTCTCTAGTAATAGCTTAGTTAAATTTGCTTGTTACATCTTTATTCTTGTCTCTGTGATTACTACTACAATGTCTTTAAGTTTTCTTTGTTTGAAAGTTGCCAAACTAATAGACAGTTTTACTATTGTGGAATATTGATATCTCAACCTAGAAACCTTATGTCTCTAAGATTGATATTTGTCTCTTTGATTCTTGGCTTCCATTCATTACCATTAACTAACAATATACTAACCAAATTTTCTATTTTTATATAGACTGACAATGGCGAATCATGGGGATTGCTTAACATCCTAAACCTAGGAATTATCAAGGGCTATCAGTATTAGGAGTTTATCAAGGTTATCGGTATGAGAAGAGTGTGTACATTGCCCTTTTTTGTTCAATTCTTGATCAGTACGAGTGTTTGCTTAACAAAATGTTGGGCCCGAGACCATACATACCTAACTAGTTTACCTTCCATTGAATGGGAAAAAAACTGAACCAGAATTCCCGTGGGAAGTCCTTTTGTTGCCTAAAACAATCTTATGGTCCATCATTATGTAATCCCTACTCGAGTTCTACACATACAAAAATAGATGTATTCAACTAAAAGGAGCCTTCAGCAGGCAGTGAGGGTACTTGTCAATCACTATGTAATGTACTTAACTCCGCTTCTGCTTGTGATTACTATTTGTACATGAGTCAAGGAACTCAAAATCACAACACATTCACCCTTTATTTACTAGTACTGATGAATTACTTAATAGTAAAATGTATCCCTTGTACTTAAGAGGTTATACAATCTGTAATGTTAATGACTGGCTTTTGTTGAAGAATGACTATGATGATTGAACGTCTGTAATTCGTTTGTCTGCAGGCGTGTGGCGTTATTATGAGAAACAACCTTTGGTTATCCATCCCAAATATCATTATGAAGAGAGAAAAACTGCTGACACTTACTACACTTCATCTCAATTTTCATTAGGATAGTTGAAGTATGAAGTTATTCATATGTATTTATACTTATCTGCAGGTCCTCAGGATGATCTAGGCGGTATGGATGTAGCAAGAAAGGTTAGGAAACATCTTTCTTCTGATTAAACTTGCAGTGTCCAAGATTTTAATCCATTTATATGCCAAATTATTGTGTACTCACACTCCCTTTAAAAGCATCTATTCACCTTACAGTATGCATAATTAAGACATAATATTTCATCACACTCCCTTTAAAAGCATCTATTCAACTGGAAATGGCTAAGAATAAAAAATACAATACTCTAAGACCACTCAATTCTTTGTCAATATGATACATTTATTCTGTTTTGGAATGTCAACTGCAACACGTCTTAATGGTTTGAATTAACCATCTAAAAGAATGTAATTAATATAAATTTTAAATAAAGAAGAACGAAAAACTAGTAGAGTGATGGGTGCTTATCCTGTTTTTCCCCTTATCATGGCTACTTGTAAGGAAAACATTAAAGCCAGTTCCCCTCCGGATTTAAAATTCACGGTCTCTTCTAGTCTGTGATTCGTTTTTCTGATGATGATTGAACGTCTGCAATTCGTTTTTCTGCAGGTGGCCAGGAGATATACACTTGTTGTTACGCGAAACAACCTTTGGTTATCCTAGCTGATATCCGGCCTTGACATTCAAAATTTATTCCCAGTAACATCTAAATAAATGGTAAAATGTATGTCCAAACAGGGGCTGATCTACATGGTGGTGAACCCCGTTCCTCCTTAACTTTAGGTTAGTATCATAATCAGAGCCCAAATAGATTGTTCACGTCCTACATGAATCAGACTATTAACTGATGTGCAAATTTGGAAATGTTAATGTGAAGAAATTTACAATATTTTAACGTGTAATTGATCGATGTGTCTATCTATGTATATATAAATATTTATCTGTAGTTTGAAATGTAATTCAAATCACTTCTTATTATTTATTCATTGTTCTATCAAGTTTGAAATAGATACCTCTTGATAAAATAGGAGTTTGAAATTTAAATAATGCGCAAATTTATCGAAGGATTATTTCACTCATGTAAATGACATTCTTATCTGATTGTCATGTGTACATAAAATAATGTAAAAGGCATTAATATAGAAAGAAGTACTAAGTACTAACAGTAAATGTAATCCAAGTTTAAGATAATATTAAGAGCATTATAATACTAATTTATCATGGTCAACGAGACGCTCTTCATTGGCTAATATTCGTCCACCATTCATTAGTATCTGTTTATGAAATCGAAAACCAGTCTTTTCTTGAAGGATGGCTTTAACATCTCCAACCGTGTCACCATGTTGAACCTTAACATTAATAACACAACTCCTAAACTTGTCATTGGATATTGGTGCATATCGAAGAATTAAGGAAGAACCTTTCTTTATTCCTAGAGAAACAAGAGTTTGCCGGTCTCTTAAAACTGCAACCTCATTCATAAGCTTTTGATTCTTAAAAGACAATCCTATTTGCTCCTAAATATAGGCTTTAACTGCAACAATAGTATCATCCGGTGCAACCATTACAGTATAAGAAATACGACATTTTTTAGTAGTACCATCTATAAAGTCTTTGTAAGTATCATCATGAATGATGATTTGCATTGTTCGACTTAATGAACATGGATCTTTGACAATAGAGCATAACATAAGCATTTTCATAGATATTTGTGTTATTGGTGCATATCAGAGAATTAAGGTAGAACCTTTCTTGATTCCTAATGAGCGTAGAGTTTACTCATCACTCAAAACTTCACCATCCACGCTCATGAAAAGCTTTTGTTTCTTGAAAGCAAGCTGCTTTTCCTCTTGAATGTATGCTTTAACTACACCTATTGTATTTCTTCGATGAACCATTAAGGTAAAACAATTTGGAGAGTCTTTAGTACCATCTAAGTTGTCAGGAGGTAAAAAAACATTTTGATAATGAACGCCATTGAATAATACTTTTACTGAATGTGTCATCTTAAATGATATTTTGCATAGTTCGAATTTCTGTCGATACACGTACGATATCTATGAAAATAAAATTCAACATAAGCATGTATTAAAGCAAACTATATTTTCTAGGACATTATCATTAAGAAACACAATAAATAAGTAAAAGAAAGAAAAAAGGTAACACTAGTAGTAGTCAATTTTTAAAATAAACACATTATAACATGCTGAAACCTAATGAAACAAAATTTAACAATGCAAAATTATCAAAAGTGAAGAAAGTGAGACCATACACTCTTGGCGTTTTGCATCCAGAATGAAAATTAATTAACTTTGTTCTCTCTAATTTCTAAACCCCAAATCCCTATTTTTAGTATTATTAATTATAAGAAAAGAGACCAAAGTAATTATTGAGATGATTCTAGAGATCCCATCGATTTAGGAAAATTAATTCATTATTTAAATGTAATTTGACTTTTCCTTTTTTCATTTTTGGTTTTTAATGGTTCAAGTACTACTATTTATTTATTTATTTAATTAAGGGAAAACACAAGTCTTCCATAATTTCAATAATTTCTCATTATGACAAAAGAAGAATTAGCTCTACAAGTCTTCCATCTTTATTACTCCATTAATTAAAATAATTAATAAAAAGAAAATCTCCCTCTTAAAAAAGGTTGTCGCCGAAGGAATTCTGATATTGTTTCTTCTAATTTTATTCTTATGCTGACAGTTATAAAAAAAAAGTAAATTTTAGGTTTAGCAAACATAAAAATCATATTTGTATGTTATAACTATAGTTTGTATAATTGCCCTCTATAACAAACTTTATGTTTGCTATGGAGCATCAGATTTGTATAAATCGTTGCCAACATCTCATTTGTATAAATCGATGGCAGCCTATCATTTGTATAAATTGTTGGCAGCCTCTCGTTTGTATAAATCGATGACAGCCTCTCAATTCAATTTTATGTGTTTGTGTATCTGCATAAAATTTGAATTTGTATACAATTGAATCGAAATAAAACATGTGTGTATCAAAATATCTCTCTTTCTCTCGCTTTATACAACACAAATTATACATTGTAATTTGTATAATCTGTGTTTGTATAAAGCGAGAAAGAGAGAAAGACAAAAGAAAACTGGGCAGGGGAAGATCTGTATTTGTATAATTATAAGTTTATAGAACAAAAATATATGTATTTGTATATACAGTTTTCTCTCGCTTTATACAAACACAAACACATTTTATACATTTGTGTGTGTATAAAGTGAGAGAGGCGAGGGAGAGACTGACAGCGAGAAATGAAGAGTGGCGAGCGAGAAATTCAGGGAGAGGCGAATGACAACGGTTTGTTATGAGTTACAATTAAATCAAATTGTGGTTATAACATTTAATTTGAATTAATAATTTGCTATTTTATACGATTTTCCCTAAATAAAAAAATGCAACTAATATACTATATTATATTAGTATACCAAATATATAAATTGTATATATAATTTATTATATACATATTGTTATACATTTAGTATAACATACAAGCACATGAAACATATCAACATGATCACAATAACATACACCGGTTCTATCATGGAATTCATACAAAATTTGTTATTGTACTGGGCCAACCATGTGGTACCCGAGATCCATTTCCCCTTCCTCCGCCACCTAAAAAAAAATAAAATTATATTATATTATAAAATACTTATATAATGCAAATATATCATTAATATGCTATACATATTGTTATACATTTTGACTTCCCAATATGGAATGTGGCGTGGAAGGTTATCTATGATAAATTTTATAAGAAAATAAATGAAAAATAAATTTGACCATGAAAATAATAAATCTAAATTTGCTGTTGAATCAAAGAAATAAATAAAATCACGTGTGCAAATGATCAAATATACCCTACATGGATTTTTAAAAGAATTTTTTTAAAAAAAACTAATTTAAAATTCATTTTTCAACTTCTGTTAGACAAAAAAAGTATATTTGGGTCATTTATATAGCGATAGAGACATATATGAGTCACTTTTATTACAAGTGTATATAAACTCTAAATTGCAAAGTTGAGGGTATGTATTTATTGTCCTCTCTAAAATAATTGAACAAACTCCTTCAATAGATTTATTCAAGGTGTTTAACTGGTTTTTTTAGATTTTTATTTGTATATGAAGATGTAACAAGTTTTGTAGAATTTTAATTCAAAAGAGAACAAAAAGAGGATGGTTCAAGCGATTTCAAAACAGAGACTGAAAGTAAAAGAAATTGTATCTAACAACACTGAATCAAAAACATTTAAAGAAGAAGATGAATTTGGGTCAATGGACCAAGACGACGGTGAAGAAATTGAGGTATTTTGTACAATTTATTTTGTATATTTTGTGATTTGTATTTCTATTAATACATTTCACAGTATGTTGTATATGATTATATGGATTTAGTGTATCCATGTTTATTGTTGTTTTTATATTTTTTAGACCTTATTTGTATATTTTCAACAATTATATACAATTAATTCTTTTGTATTTTATATTATCAATAAGTATACGTTTCAACTATTATTTGTATAATTCAGCATTATTGACGTATTTGTATAATTTATTTTGTATATTCTTTGTCTGAATTTCTTTATTTTGATGGATAATGTCTATACTTGAAAGTTACTAGAATAATTGAAATTTAAATTCAAAGCTATATTTTTCTTCAATTATTTTTTTTTATTATTTTTCCAATAAAACGAGAGTACAATAACAATAAAATACTCAATATAATCTGACAAATTAGATATGAAAAGAATAGAGTGTACCAGACCTTACATACTAATGTTGATTAACACGATTCTAAGTTGATGGTAATTTGAATGATTGATCTCTTTCTTCTTTCGTATGACTTTTTATCTTTGATCTTAAAAAATGCAACAAAACTTTTTAATGATTCAATTTTAAATTATAATGACGTGCATTGTGTGCATACATATACTAGTATATATATACTTTTATAACCGGCAAAAAAATATTATATATAGTATGTCAAATTTTATATAAAAATGTATATAAAAGATATCTATACATGAATATAAGCTAAATCGGGTAGTATTATATAATATTTTATATCTTATTATATGACATAAATATTTTCTCCCGTAAATATAAAGTGTAATTTTCCCAAAAGAGAGATTTAAAAAAGTGACATTAAGGAAGAACATAGAAACAAATCTTTATATTACACTTGTTTGTCTGAATAATTCAATTTCCCACTCTTAGGGGGATTTATTTCCTTTTATTGTTTTTTTTAATTAAATAATTTTTTTTTTTGTTCACTGATCAAAAAATAAATTTTTATTTTTACTTATCACTTTTATTATATCAAGAAAATTATTTTTTTCCTATTTTACTATTAACATTAATTATTTATTTCCAAAATTATTTTCAAACTCTAAGAATATGTACGAAGTAATATTAAATATTATTATAAAATATTCATATGGGATTCTTTATTCTCGATATAATAATTTTAGCTTTTTATTTCCTATAATAAATAATACCTCAACCTCTATAAATAGGGGTTTCGGGTTTTTGTGGTAATACAATTAATATTCATTATGGATGCAAAAGGCAATGAGGGCATGCTCACTTTCTGTTTTTCTTTTCTTAATTAACAATTAAATCTATAGCCAACATATTTATTACTATAATAGTGTGATTTTTTTAGTGAAATTTTCTGATTTTCTTGATAGTTATGCTTATATTGTGTTTTCTTTTTATATTATATGTTTTTGGCCAGGAAATTGAACAATGGAAATTATCATTCAAGATGATACTTTCAAAAGAGATGTGATTCAATGTCGTTTATTACCAAAATCCTTTTTACCAAGGTTTGGATATCAAGACAACGTGAATGATACTAAATAATTTCGAGATTATTTTACGTTGATGGTTGATCCAAGAAATATAATAGGTGCTCTTAAAGCATACATTCAAGAGGAAAAAGGAATTTCTTTTAAGAAACAAAGGATTTTGAGTGAGGATGGCGAAGATTTGAATGATGCACAAACTCTCTTTTCTTTAGGAATCAAGAAAGGTTCTACCTTAATTCTCCGATATGCACCGATAACACAAATATCAGTGAGATTGCTTATGTTGTGCTCCATTGATAAAGATCCATGGTCATTGGTGTCACACCCCAAGCCTACACCCTGGACGTGGCCGACACTCGAAGACCATTGTTGGCCCCCAAGCAAACTCTTGGCCTGGCTTTTCTAACTCAGCGAAAACTTAACTCAACAGAATAACTCAATGCATTGAAAGGTCATAAAGCAAACCAACTGATAAAAACTGGCCAAAAGGCAACTCATGTCTCAAAATAGAATATTTATATACATCTAAATAGATGAGAGACTCAATACTAACTGACTGACTGACTGTATGTCTATGAAGCCTCTATAACACTGAGATGTATGTTGGGACAGACCCCGCAACATCCTAATAAAACAAAACTAGGAACACAAAATAACAGAGTCCTCCGGAAAGCAAGGAGGCTCACCACTGACTCTGGAGTGCTCAGCTGGATCAACGGCATGTTGGATGTTGATCCTGGGTACCTGCGTCTGCATCATCATAAGATGCAGGCCAATTGGCATCAGTACATTGAATGTACGAGTATGCGAGTTGGAAAGCTAAACCACAACTTAATCTTGAAAGGAGTACAAGAGAACACTTACCTCGACTATGTTTGACTCATGAATACTGAACTCAATATAAAGCAATAAGACACATGCAATACGTAAAACTTGTAAAACATTGTAAACAACTTAGTTCGTTAAGGATAAAACAATAACAACTATATAAAAGTAATATAACTTTAGTGGGAGATTCTTTAACCGACAACCACCACTATGAGCCCTAGTGATGATACAACGTTTTACCTCACGTTGCCCAAGGACCATCCGATACCTTGCCGTGATATAGGACCTTACTTTACTTAGTGGATCCACTAGCTTAACTTACGTGATCATTTAAAAAGAATGACCCGTCAAGTCCTATGTTGGCTACATGGTTCTTATGGAGAGTTGAATTACTATGAAATCGCGTCTCTAATTCGGTGCTCAATACTACTCCCAAAAATATACTTTGGCTCATAAGTGTTTTAAACACATCTTTCTTTAGTTTGAGATAATTGCTCAAAACTTAGCCCAAAGGCTCTCTTGGAAAACATAGTTCCTTTCTTACTCAAATGTAAAACATTTATAAACTTCCTTGGGAATACTTAGTTCCCTAATAACTTTTGAGAAATGAACTCAACTCTATACTCTTTACTTAACTTGAAACTTGAGCCTTAAAATGAAGTTAAAACATTCAATAAAGACTCTTGAAAAACGTTAAAGACTTGCTTTGACTTACTTCTTAACTTCTAGACTTGACTTCTAACTTCACTTGACTTTGATCCTAACTTTCCTCGAATTGGATTATGAATTCAAGGGTAATGATCTCATGTTTATGGATGAGTTCTTGATGTTTAGATGTACCTTAGGGTGTTGAAAACAACCATAAAAGATAGGTACATTACCAAGGAACATGCATGAAAAAGTGGGGAATGTGTAACATCCGGCAATGTGAAATAATTGAAGAGGCTTAGAATTGGAAATTTTCAATTTTGGAAAGAATTTTAAAGTTTTGGAAATTTGGTTAAGTATGGGAAAAAGTGAATTTTTGGCCAACTTTGAACAGCCATAACTCCTAGATCAGGATGAGTTAGGAGTAGTTCTAGTTATGTTTGCGAAGCTCGTGGAATGGTCTTTCCGACGCCACCAAGTTTGCTCAATTCCGAGTTCGTATGAGTGAGTTATGCCCTTTGGAAGTTGGGAAGTTGTCAGGGAATCCGTCCGGAAATTTGTAAGGGTATTTTGGTCTTTTCCCTAGCCTTTTATTGTGGATATATATGTGTTAGGCTGATGTTTTTGATCAGTTTTACCATTTTTTTTTATAAGAGTAAGAGTTAGGGTTCTTGAGAGAAGAGGAGGAGAAGAAGAGAAGAAGAAGGAGATCAAGGAGTTTCCGTCAAAGATCGTCGTGGAAATCGTCGGGGGTGATCCCTACTAGGTATGTGAGCTTTTAGTGTTGGGTGATCCTTTCCCCCACACGCCAAACTCGTTTTATTATTTGAGAAAAGATTGGATTTGTTGTTGAAGTTTGTGGTTGTGTTGTTGAAGTTTCTTGTTGGTGTAGTGTATGTTTCCGGTGGTGTTTTTGAGTTGAATCTATGGTATATTGAGGGTTTTAATGATTCTAAGTGATTTGGGGAAGAAACCATTCGATTTTAGGTGAAATAAGGTGAGAAAACGAGAAAATAAACTTGCTGAAATTTCTGGGTTGGGGGCCTGGCGCGACGCGCCTGCCAGAACGCCCCAAACTCACCTCTGAAGTTTAGGGGCTGGTCCCCCGCGCCACCCATGGCGCCAGGGTCACTTGCCCCACCTAGTTGTCGTCGGTTGCCCCGTTTGAGTTCATTTAAAGTGCGCATTCACTCCCTTTCAATTCCAACTACTCTAAGCTACTTCTAAGCACCTAAAAGTCATTCCTAACATGATCAAAATCTTGAATTCATAATTCAAATTCAAGGTAGAGTTGAGAGTTATGTTTTGAGGATTCTTCCGAATATTCTAAGGAAATCCCTTTGAGTCTTTTTGAGGAGTCGTCTACAATTTCTAGTAACTTGTTTCAAGACTCGAGCAAGTGAGTAAGAAAATGAGAAGTGTCGTAAACATAAGATCATTACCCTTGAATCCATAATTCCAATTCAAGTGAAGTTAGTTTCCAATTCAAGTGAAGTTAGTTTTCAAGTCAAGTGAAGTTAGTTTCCAAGTCAAGTCGAGTTAGAAGTCAAGTGAAACTAGAAGTCAAGCTTAGAAGTTAAGTAAGTCCAAGCAAGTCTTCAAAGTGTTCAAGAGTCTTCATTGAACGTTTTCACTTCATTCTAAGGCTCAAGTTCCAAGTTAAGTATAGAGTTTCAAGTTAAGTAAAGGGTAAAGAGTATACAGTTTCAAGTCGAGTAAAGAGTATCGAGTTTCAAGCTAAGTCAAGAGTTTTCAGTTAAATCAAGACTTTCGAGTTAAGTCAAGAGTCAAGAGTTGAGTTCATTTCTCAAAAAGTAATTAGGGAACTAAGTATTTCCCAAAGAAGTTTATAAATATTTTCACATTTAAGATGAGAGGAAATTGGGATTTCCAAAAAAGTTTTGAGAAGTTTGAGTACTATCTCTTTTTGAGGAAAGATGAGTTTTGCAAAACAGTTTCTAAAACATGATTAGTATGACAAATCGAGTATGTCATCAATGTTTAAACAATATGGTCTCTAGATATACCATCAATGTTTAAGCAGCATGAATATCCCGAGTCATCAATGATCATATTAAAATATGGTTTTGAGATGTTCTTTTTAGAAAGAGTTTTCAAGAGCCTTTGGGCTAAGTTTTGAGTAATTATCTCAACTAAAGAAAGATGTGTTTAAAACACTAATGAGCTAAAGTATTTTTGGGAGTAGTCTTGAGCACCGAATTGGAGACACGAGTTCATATTAACTCAACTCTCCATAAGAGCCATGTAGCCAAACATGGGATTTCTCGGATCATGCTTTTTAGATGATCACGAAAGTTAAGCTAGTGGATCCATTAAGCAAAAGTTAAAGTTAGCTTCCTATATCACGGCAAGGTATAGGATGGTCCTTGGGCAACGTGAGGTAAAACGTTGTATCACTACTTAAGCATGTAGTGGTGGTTATCGGTTAAAGAACTCCCACAGTAGAAAGAGCTTGGTTCCTCGAGAAGTTCTGCTTAGTGTGGATGGGGGTATGAGACTTCATTCATGCATTGCACAAGTAGACTTCGAAAGGAAGCATGGTATTTTCATGATATTATAAATATGATTTTTACGTCATGTTTTAAGTAGTTTTACAAGCTTTATATATTGCATGTGTATTATTGCTTTATATATTGAGTTCAGTTATTCATGAGTTGAACAGAGCCAAGGTAAGAGTTCCTTTGTACTCTTTTCAAGCTTAAGTTATGATTTAGCTTTCCAGCTCGTATACTCGTACATTTCATGTACTGATGCCAGTTGGCTTGCATCATTTTATAATGCAGACGCAGGTACCCGGATCAACATCCAGTACGTCGTTGATCCAACTGAGCACTCCAGAGTCAGTGGTGAGCCTCCTTGCATTCCAGAGGACTCAATTATTTATGTTCTTAAGTTTTGTTTTATTAGGATGTTGCGGGGTCTGTCCCAACATCCATCTCAGTATTTTAGAGGCTTCATAGACAATCAGTCAGTCAGTCAGTCAATTAGTTTTGAGTTTCTCATCTATGTATATATGTAAATATTTTATTTTGAGACTCGAGTTGCCTTTTTGGCCAAATTTGTATCAGTTAAGTTGTCTTATGACCTTCCATTGCATTGAGTTATTCTGTCGAGTCAGGTTTCCGCTGAGTTAAGAAAGCCAGGCCAAGGGTTCGCTTGGGGCCAGCAATGGTCTCCGAGTGCCGGTCCCGCCCAGGGTGTAGGCTCGGGGCGTGACAGAATGAATGGGGAGAACTGGCGTCCCTGGTGCTCTGAGAGGCGCAGGGCACTAGCCCTCAAACTTCAGAGGGCCGGCTGGGGCGCACTGGCTGGCGCGTCGCCCTAAGGGGGAAACTTCAGAACCCCTTATGGGGCGCGCTGGCAGGCGCGACGCCCCACCCCTGTCCCCAGAAAACTCAACTTTTCTCCTTCATTTTTCCAACTCTAAACCACCTTAACTTCAAAGGTTCCAGCCCCAAACACTTAGAATCATAAAACCCCTCAACATACAATAGATTCAACTCAAAAACACAACTGGAAACATGTCCCAAATCAACAAGAACTTCAACACAACCATAAGATTTCAACAACCACAACCAATCGTTTTCTTTGAAATTAAAACGAGTATGGCGTGTGGGGGAATGAACCAACCTAACACTATGATCTCACATACCTTAATAGGGATCACCCCCGACGAAAACCACGACGATCTTTACGAACTTTGCTAATTCTCCTCTTTCTCCTCTTCTTTCTCTCTTCTCTCCCAAACCCTAACTCTCACTTTTTAAAAGGGAAAACTGATTTAAAATCAGTCTAGACCCTTAATAAACAACCAAAATAAAAGGTGAGGGAAAAGACCAAACTACCCTTAAAATTTCGGATGAACTTCCCTTACAACATCCCAACTTCGAAAGGACATAACTCACTCATACGAACTCAGAATCGAGTAAACTCAGCGGCGTTGGAAAGATCATTCCAAGGGCTTTGCAAAAATAACTGGAAATACACCTAATTCATCCTGTGCTAGGAGTTATGACTGTTCAAAGTTGACAAAAAAACTCACTTTTTCCCATACTTAACCAAATTTCCAGATTTTGAATTCTTTCCAAAAATGACTATTTTCAATTTCAAGCTTCTTCATAGTTATTTCAAATTGCAAGATGTCACAATTGGGTCGATCAATGCAAATCATCATTCATGATGACACTTACAAAGACCATATTAAAGGACGTTCTTTTTTAAAAACTTTTGTATTGAAATATGGACCTAAAGACACTATAAGTGGTACTACTAAAAATTGTCGTATTTCATATACCCTAATGGTTGAGCCGAATGATACTATAGCTGCAGTCAAAGCTTACATTCAAGAGCAAATAGGAATTTCTTTTAAGAATCAAAAGCTTTTGAGTAAGGGTGCAGTTTTAAGCGACCCACAAACTCTTGCTTCTCTAGGAATTAGGAAAGGATCTTCCTTAATCCTTCGATTTGCTATAGAATTCGTAGTCAAAGTGACCCATGCCCTTATGGGTTGTATTTATATTAAGCTTAAACGTGGTGACACAGTTGGAGATGTTAAAGCCGCCCTTCAAGAAAAGATTGGACTTCGATTTCATAACCAGAGTTTACTCAGCCATGGGCGAATATTAGCCAATGATGATCAGCGTATTGTAGACCTTATTATTTAGTACACTATATATATTATAATTCTATCAAATTTATTGTTACTAATTTTTATATGTTGTTTCTGTAATCGCTATGTTTTTTAATTTCATATTTCATTAGTTGTTTGGTCGTCTAATTTAAATTTAACTAGATGAGAATATGCACAAAAATTTTGCCAACAGCAATGCCAAACAGGCTCTAAAATGAATACTTTATTTAATTATCAATATTAAAAACTACATTACATATTTTAGCACAAAATTAATATTTTAACACTAGCTAATTAGCTATATTTATCCAAAATAAATCTCTTTTATACTCACTGGCAACCCTTTACACTTTTAATTTTGTACTGTGCAGAAATCATAAATAAGACTACTTTTACTAATTCACCACTTTAAAACTTTTTGGGAATTTTATAAACAAATGTGAACCAAAAAGAATTAATTTCAAGGGTATAATACAGAAAAAAATTAATTAATATTTTCTATGGACAAGATGACAACTATTTTTAGTATAATGATCAACTAATATGGGACGGAGGGAGTATCCCCCAAATTCCTATTTATATAGGGTGATGTATCATTTATTTTTATAGGAAATAGGCGAAAATACTTATAGAGAGAATACACCATCCCATAGATTTAGGAATCTTGAATTAATTCATTATTTAAAAATAATTTGACCTTTTATTTTTCTTGAGTATCGTTTATAATTAAGGAGAGAAAAACAATAAAAGGAAATAAATCTCCTAAGAATAAAAATTGAATTCTTAGGGCAAACAAATGAGTGCAAATGTTAAGAATAGCAATTAATTTTAATTAAAATGTTAAAAACAGCAATTAATTTTAATTAAAATAGATATGACCTTCCCTTAAACGAACAAAAATGAATGTTACATAAACGTGACAATTAAATAAAAAAATATTTATCTTCATAGATGATGTTTTTGGTGTATGTTCGTTCTTGTCACTTTGATTACTCTAAATGATGTAATTAAAAAAAGACGGTAAAAAAAAATCATACGATATTTGAGAGCTACAATAATGTACGAGAGTGAATATCGGGAAAGCTATGACACTCGAATTCACAAGATGAGTGTAGTAGAAATACAAATATTCATATGAATGTATATGGTTATACAAAATTGTACTATTCAAATAAATATTCACATCAAACAAATATTGTAAGTGGCATACATAAGGAACATTATCTACTTGTATGCTATACGTAAAATAAACAACCATCGCAAAAAAATAAAATAAAAAACAAAAAATTGAGAAAAGTAATTTTCCCAAAGAAAAATAATTTACATCTTATAAAATCTTGTATAAAGTATGTAAGTAGTATATTTGTATACAATTTATATGTAAGTTGTATATTTGTATACAATTTCTATGTAAGTTGTATGATATTGGATAAAGTATTTTTAATATGTCACAACACATAATTTAAGTGTCTCTTATTGATTCAAAATATTTCACCACAACTCATATGAGTTATATTTTTTTGTTGTGATCTTGATCTCAACTCGAGAAAGTGTTGGTTACCAGAATTCAACTGATGTACAAGACCATTAGCAATCCACTCAGGATAGTTATCATTCCACACGTCATCAAGGACAACAAGAAACCTTTTTCCATTAAGCTTTTCCTTCAATTTGACTTGTAGCTGATTAAGATTGTCATCAACCTTCAAGTCAGTTGAGCCAATTTCTTGAAGTAACCCTTTTGTTATTAAGAGATTCTGCAGAATTTTTTGAATGATCTGAAACAAGATGCTCTCGAGGTGAACGGTTGGCAGATGAGTGGACCAGAAAATGTGCATCAATTGTGTCCATCCTGGATTCGTCAAAACAGATTTATCCTGGCACAGAGAAACAATGCATGTTGAGGAAGGAGCTGAAGGACCTGTCATGCTAGCTCTTTTTCCTGATGGAGGACCTACTGGTCGCTACTTTGATCGTACAGTAGTAGCTGAGTTTTAGATACAACAACAACAACTACTACACACACCTCAGTCGCAAACAAGTTTTGAAGGTTTAGTGAAAGAAGACTTTCTTTTAGCATCTCTTGATATTTGGTTGAATTTCTGAGCCTGGTTGTTGTCCAGACGTTGAAATGACGAGGGGAGGGAAGGATTAAACTGATCATTCCTACACTGGCTATATGGTTCTTTTTCCTGCTTGATATCATTTAGTAGTTCTTTTCTATTTTAGGATAATGATTATCTTAGTGTAGATCATGAGCGTGATATCACATCATTTCATACATTGAAAAGCGTAATAACTAAGAGATTGTGATGGCAAGTGATTATTAACATATTTCACAATAGCCAAGTGATTATTAACATCAGCAGCAGCATCAATATTAACAATCTATACTAATTTTAGTTTGTCAAAGAGTCCACAAGTAGCCTGAAACATAATTGATCAATTACACTATATACTCATTACTGATGTTGTTTTATTTTTCTACCATTCAAGGGGATCTCTTCAACGGTTTTAATATCTTCGTTAGCGGTATAGCTCTTAAGATGCATTCAATAATCAAATTATTGTTAAGATGCAATTCACAGTTCAAAGGAGAGAACCATGCTCACCCAGAAAACTTCAGGAATCAGGACTGCTGAAACTTGGAAGCATCGAAAATTAAATTGTAAAAAACATTCATAAAACAAATTAGAAATCGAAAAAGTAACACAAACAGAAATCGTGTAAAATAATAAAATCGACATGCCTTTAGAGAAATATTTTCTGATCAAATTGAAGAAAGTGAATTAAACAAAGAAGAGCCAAGTCTGTAACATCTAATAGACTCGGACACACTTTATAGTTGTTATANATCGTACAGTAGTAGCTGAGTTTTAGATACAACAACAACAACTACACACACCTCAGTCGCAAACAAGTTGGTAAGGTTTAGTGAAAGAAGACTTTCTTTTAGCATCTCTTGATATTTGGTTGAATTTCTGAGCCTGGTTGGTGTCCAGACTTTGAAATGACGAGGGGAGGGAAGGATTAAACTGATCATTCCTACACTGGCTATATGGTTCTTTTTCCTGCTTGATATCATTTATTAGTTCTTCTCTATTTTAGGATAATGATTATCTTAGTGTAGATCATGAGCAAGATATCACATCATTTCATACATTGAAAAGCGTAATAACTAAGAGATAAGTCCCTAAAATTGTGATGACATAAAAAGTTGAGGTAACAAATGGTCATTACAAAGCAAACGTACTGATTACAAGCTTAAGTGAAATCCTAAAGACTAGTCCAGCACTGAGGAAAATGACTCTGTTTTCTCTGTTCCATTTGAGTTGTTATGCACGAAAGAAATCGCATAATAATTTACCATAAACTGATAAGGAACTCTCATGTGTATTGAGAAAATTCTCAAAAAATGAATGTGCTAGCTGAGCCTTATTTTAATCTCCAATCTGGAAGCAGATGGACAAGAAGAACCGATCTTTCGTCCTTTGAGGATTGGATGCTTGTATCTCAGTGTATAATACTCAGTCAAGGGAATAAATCTTGAATGTCTAGGATATCAGCTAACACACCAGCTGCTGTGGTATCATTTCCTGCTCCAGCACCTTGGATAACCAAAGGTTGTTTCTCGTAACAACGGCTGTATATCTCTACCTGTAGACAAACAAAACAAATATCCTCAACGTATTTCACAATAGCCAAGTGATTATTAACATCAGCAGCATCAATATTAACAATCTATACTAATTTTAGTTTGTCAAAGAGTCCACAAGTAGCCTGAAACATAATTGATCAATTACACTATATACTGATTGCTGATGTTGCTTTATTTTTCTACCATTCAAGGGGATCTCTTCAACGGTTTTAATATCTTCGTTAGCGGTAAAACTCTTAAGATGCATTCAATAATCAAATTATTGTTAAGACGCAATTCACAGTTCAAAATGAAGTTTAAAATTGCAAAAGTATATGCAAGAGAAGATTTTTTAAAAATAAAGGCTTGCCTGCTTGAAGGTGCTAAGTGATTCGAGGATGGATCCTCCATTCACTGTCTACTGGAGTGAATACAGTGATTTCCTTACTCATATGATGAACACCCTGTAAATGTATATTTGAAACTCTTATATCAAGCATTGCCTTGAGTAGTCGGTTGGGAGCTATACGAAAGAAAAAAGATGTTTAGCTTTTTTGTCTGCCTCCTTTACCTATCAAAGATTCTGTTAACATTGCAGATGGAACTTGGCCATATATAGTGTCCAAAAAATATGCTATTATATACCTTTATCTGGATTTAAAAAAAAACACATTTTTCAACATCTGTGCTCCTTTTTTCCTTAGAAGCATATTTTCAACACGTTTTACGGTTTCTCGTCTTGTATAGAAGCGAGGCATGTATTATAACTCAATCAGAAGATGTGTAAAACAAAAGATAGAAGAAGATAAGCAGAGAAATAAAATTTTTGAATCAACGGATTCCCAATCGTATGTAGAACAACTTTCGAACAATGAAAACGATATTTTCAAAAGCAATTTTCCACTTTAAGTAACTGAAACACGAGTAAATCATTATTTTGTTATCTAACCTTGACTTCATCCCGAACAGGATATACTTTCTTGACTTTACACTAGCTCTAAGGTGTCACTCGAGGTTGAGTAATGGACATAATTTGAAGGAAACTTCACAATCCTCTAAGTTCTCTGCATATCATAACCAAAAAACTGATGTGATATTCTGGATCTTTGAATATGAAAACAAAAAGAAACTGATGCAATAATGCAGTCGCATCAACTTGAAATTAATGTGGTACAACATGACATCAATAATGGAAGCAGGCATTCAAAGTTGTTTTCACTTTCTTTAAATTTGAAGCTTGATGTAACTCTTATCAAGATGTTGGCTACCTGATTGAGAAAGTGAGGTTGCACTTGTTGGACCCTTTATCTCCAAAGGTGATAACATATATTAAGCAATCAACTTTCTTGAGCAAATTATCTCAATTCCTACCTATACTAGATTTCATCCTGATCTAAAGATATTTCGTCGACTTCACAGAAGCAATAGATGGTACACACTGGTCAAAAAGAATTAGCAAACAATCAAAATATACTAAGAGGGAAAATGCATAAGTACCCCCTCAGCCTATGCCCAAAATCCCTAAGACACACCAAACCTTTACTAAGGTCTTATTACCCCCGAACTTATTTTGTATATAATTTTCTACCCCTTTTCAGCCTACGTGGCACTATCTTGTGGGCCCAACGCGTGTTGATAATTTTTTCAAGGATAGTGCCACGTAGGCCGAAAAGGGGTAGAAAATTATATATAAAATAAGTTCGGGGGTAATAGGACCTTAGTAAAGGTTAGGTGTGTCTCAGGGATTTTGGGCATAGGCTGGGGGTACTTATGCATTTTCCCTATACTAAGGAAATAGAATAACTTACATCTATCGGAGAAGCACTCGTTTTAATGGCTCTCCCAATCAACATTTATGATTTGAGCAATAGACATTCCACACTGCTCAACAAGGTTTTAAAAAGGAAAAGAATCAACAAAAAAGCAAAGTGAAGTCAACAAAAATAAAAAGCTTCTGATGGAAAAGAATAACTTACTTCAGTTGGAGAGGCATTCAGTTAAATCATCACAGGTATTCCCAATCGATCTCTATGATTAATAAAAACCTGAATAGTGCTGATGCTTTTAGGTGTTAAATTCATTGGGAGGCAAACATTTGTATTTTTGATACATAGGAAGCAAACCTTGTGTATGGTACACCTTTGAATTCTATTAGAGCTTTGAATTCGATAGTGGACATGTGCATAACTCTAAACTCACTGAAAAGGGAAAGAACAAGTATACATGAATTGCTATTGAGATGAAAGTTGAAGCAATACATGAACTAAAAATATTCAAGTAACATTAATTGGTATTGAGATCTAAAATTAAAATCATCCTACAGTTGAAGCAAGTAGAAAGCTTATGAGGAAAAAGAAAAACTTACATTTGTGAGAACACCATTTGTTTTAATCGTTAATGGCATTCCTCATCGATCTCTATGGTGGAGATATGAGCAATTTCTGGCCAGTATTCACATCATTTCATACATTGAAAAGCATAATATCTAAGAGATAAGTCTCTAAAATTCTGATAACATTAAAAGTTGAGGTACCAAAATGGCCATTACAAAGCAAACTGATTATAAGCTGAAGTGAAATCCTAAATACTAGTCCAGCACTGAAGCAAATGACTCAGTTTGAACTGTTCCATTTGAGACGGTTATGCACGAGAGAAATTGTGTAATAATCTACTGTAAACTGACGAGGCACTCTTGTGTATCGATAAATTTTTCAAAGAATGTGTGAGCTTTCTTAGCCTGATTTCAATCTCCAATCTGGAAACAGAGGGACAGGAAGAGTCGATTTTTCATCCTTTGAGGATCGAATGTTTGTATCTCAGTGTATAATACTCAGTTAAGGGAATAAATCTTGAATGTCAAGGATATCAGCTAGGACAGCAGCTGCTGTGGTATCATTTCCTGCTCCAGCACCTTGGACAACCAAAGGTTGTTTCTCGTAACAACGACTGTATATCTCCACCTGCAGACAAACGAATTGCAGACGTTCAATCATCAGTCATTCTTCAACAAAAGCAAGTCATTAATCTTACTGATTGTATGACCTCATACGTACAAGGGAAACATTTTATGATTAAGGTAGAATTGAAGACCTTAACTACATAAAGTTTTGCAGGGCAACACCAGATGATGCGTAAAGAGTAAAGACAAAGTAAGGCGTTTGCCTTAGGCATGGGTAATAGATGAGCAGTTCTTTGAAATCACAGCATGAAGTAATAGATCACTACACTAAATGACATCACAAAAGGGCTTTAAACATTGGCGACGTGTATGATATGGTTAAACCAGCTCCATAGCAGTTAAAAGAAAATTCCCAACGGAAACCAAAGTAATGGAACAAGAAGAAGAGGGACGAAAGAAACAGCAAACTGGGAGGTGAAAGTGAACAATACATACCACATCATCACTTCCTCTTAATCTTCCCAATGCAGAATCTTTTGCAACTTCTTGGATGCCAACTTCATATCTGAAAATGAGAGATGTTTATGTCATGTACACAGAAGTTACTTGCCACAAACATTACTTCTTATGTACTTGGAAGAAATGTATGATGGATTTTTAACTTATTGATACATCTATGAATTTAAATGGTAAACCTCTACTAGGTTAGGACTTAGGTGGACCCTCTTAGTGCTTCTTAGTAATCTCAAGAGATATAGAAGGTTAGTTAGGAATTTACACTATCTTATAGGTGCTAGACCTGATGTTGCCTTTCCAACTGCTATTGTGAATCAATTTCAGTATTCGCCATGTCGTATTCACTAGGATGCAATGATTTGCATCTTTTGGGGAAGGATCTTTCTCTTGGAAAGGATTATCAACGAAAATCAAAGACAATTTCGATGCAAAATGGACAGTGATAGTGTGATACCTTCTGTATATACACTCTACTTCTAAATACTATAATACTTTCAGGCAATTTGGCATTATAGAAGAAAGAGAATATTGGGTCATGATTATGGTAACTATGAACTCATAGATTAACAAAAATTAACTTATATCCGTCATTCCTTTTACTCCCATTTAATTCTCTTCCAGTTGTTAGTCAATTTTTTTGATGAGTTATTATCAGTTTCACCAACTGACGTACATGTAACGTGACCATCAAACTTCTCTCCAATAAGTATATTGATTCTCTTAATGTCCTGTCATATACTAATGTGACCCCTCAACTTCTTCCTTAACTATATTTGTAATTGCAAAATACACACAGAGATAAAGTTCAAGCAGTTGGATAATGTCTATTTGTCTAGATTTCTTTTAATGGTAAATAGATAGTATGTATATTACTTATATATTTTTTGCATGTATATAGTACTTAGTTAATATTTTAGATTATTGTCTTTTCCTATTAGGGTCTTTCTAATATTTCATTTTTTTTAATAGGGAAAGCATGACAAAAAGCTATATTATTAGAATAACAATATTTATTAATTATATGTAGATTGTGACAAAGGATTGTTGGAGTTGATACTTCCACTATATTGTCATATGTTAATATCAAGTTTCTTATTCTTGATTGATGGGTACACCTTCCACCTGATCTTTTATATAGCTTTAATATCAAGTTTCTTATTCTTGATTGATGGGTACACCTTCCACCTGATCTTTTATATAGCTTAAATCTTTATGAAATATTGAGTTGTTCAATTTTGCAGGTTTACTCTATATCTAATCACTCATTCAACAAAGAAGTAATTTTATTAAGCTATCTGCTCATCAATTTCAGTTTGTATGTTTATCACTTAAAACTTTATGTTTATACTGCAGTAATTAGTATGATTTATAGTGTATATACTACATGGGTTATACGTGCAATGCGCGTGAAGTGTGAAATTTCAAAGTATAATGATGAATTATCATTTTACCCCTAAATTAAATAAACAAAATTATAAAATATTTAATTAATTAAGTATTATATTATATATATGTTATTTGTAATATCAAACTTTTCATGTACCATCTAACCATTAATTTTGGTAACTTATATACATTGACACAAAAAATTGCAGAATTTTAAGAGTAACATTAGGTAATAAAATATAGATTATTATAATTACATTAGGTAATAATGTTTTCCATTTCAATATTTGTTTTTTCTTTCAATCAGGTTTTGTGTTCCTCAAATTACGAGACCGAATCAATGATCTTCTATTCGTTTAAGATAAATATCAGAAACAATTTTTGTTTTGTTTCCTTTCTCCAATTTCAGGTGAAATTCAGCATGTAAATTATATTTTATGTTAATAAATTTTCTCTTCTTATGTCTCTCAATAATCTTTTCTATGCAGTACTTTGTAAAGTACTGCTTGAACTAAGGGTCCATGGTAAACAACCTCTCTATATTTATAAGGTAAAAGTAAGGATGCATACGTATAAAAAAATTTAAGACATCACTTATATGATTATATTGGATATGTTGTTATTGTAGTAGCATTTTCTTATATGTCTTCATTTTCCAAGGATACTTTATGGTAGCAATTTCTTTTATTTTTAAAAATAATGTGAAATGAATAACTACCAACAAAAATTCAATCATGTACAAAATTTATAAAATAGTAAGAAACAAACATGCAACGCACGTTCCTAGAATCTAGTATTACTAAAAGTGGGAAGCTCCAACCTTTAAAGTTGGATTATCATTTTACTCCTTCATTATATTAAAATGTTATAAATTATTTAATTAATTAAATAGTAAAAATAAAATTATAATTCACCCAAGGCTTAATTACATGTTTCAAGTTCAAAAATAAAATTTTGCGTGTTTAGATATAAACAAAACGTCAAAACATTTCAAATTCTTGGCTACGTTAATTTAGAAACAGTTAATATTTAAAGGAGGCTACTTTTTTAAATGTTGTCATACTAAATGTTAATAATAGCTAAAATAACGATAAGAAATAATAGTTTCTCATTTTACAAGATTTCCAAAATTAGTTTATACATTTTCGGAATGATTATAAATAATTAAAAATAAATAATAGGTATATAATTTAATAAAATAATTACTATAAAAATTTGCAGTAGCTTTTGACTTTATATGATTTTCTATAGCACTAATATTATAAGTTTAAAAATACTTTAAAGAGAAAAATAATTCTAGAAAGAGACTTTCACTACCCCATTAACTACACATACATACAATGTATGTTATTTATTTATGTCATTTATTAAATTAATAAATTTATATTATCTTGAGCTCGTAGTTATAAAATTTTGGCAGAAATTGAAGAATGGTCTTTTTATTATTCAATACAGATTATTATATTAGTCAATTTCCTCCATATATCAGCTCACACTTTTGCATTACTCTTCTTTTACTCAACATACTTCCTTATTCATGGTTAGGTAAATATATTCTACTGCTTTTTTCTTCTCTTCCTCTTATTACAATTTTACATTTTTCATTCCAATAATACCAACTTCTCATGAAGCATTCACACAAAAAACAACATAATTAACAATTGATTAAGAAATTAAGATGATAATATTATATCATCGTATCTCATATATATGTTTATTATATTATTAAAAGTGGCCAGAATGTTAGGCAAAAGTTAGATTATGATTCTATTTCTACATTTAATTTAAATGTTATAAACTATTTAATAAATTAAATATTTAATAGTAAATCATCATATTAGTACATGAATCAACCACCATAAAGTTTTTTGAATATGTATTCTTTTTATTAATTTCATGCTGGAGTTAAATTCATGAATTTTTTGTTTTGTTCATCTTCCAATTGGAAATATGAATGGTTATGTTTGCCCTAAACAAAAAGGAAAAAAAAAAACATATAGATCTATATTATATTATTTTTTGTATATAAATATTTGTATTAATGTGAAGTATATTACATAGATTTATTACCACTAACTCTTCATTATGTAAATACATGCAACTCCCACTAACTATATTTATTATGATTTTTACTACCACCTCTCATCCATGATCAAATGAATTAATGTCATATTCATAACAACTCTAAGTGTTCTTCAATCTTATCCTATGAATAGTGACATTTGACACAATATTGTACATAGTTAAAACAAATTAAAAAAAAAATAAAATATATCTATGCTCTCTTCTCTTGTCTCTTTTTATTTGTTTTTTTTTAATGTTTATGTTTCTTGTTTGTTGTTATTGTATAACTTTTTATTGTTTTATTGTTATTAATATTGAGAATTTACATTGAATATTGTATTTGTACAATAATTAGTTATTTTTACTTTATGCACTTTTAGTCAATTTTATAATTAAGGGTGTATTCTTTTTATTAGGAAGATATATGTACTTTCTATAGTAAAAATGATGGATATTTTTTTAGAAAATACCAATAGATTTGAAGGGGATAAAATATGTCATTTGCAATACAAAAATTATATGAAATATTTTGGGATAAACGTGTGGTGCAACGCATGTTTCCAGAACTAGAATTTAAAATGAAAAAGAATTAACAAAAAAGCAGAGTGAAGTAAACGGAAATAAAAAGCTTCCAAATCCAAGGGAAAAGAATAGCTTACATCAGTTGAAGAGCCATTCGTTTTAATCATCACATGCATTCATCATCGATGTATATGCTGGGAAATTGAGCAATATTTGGCCAGTATTCCCCGTTGTCAAATTCTAGTAGTGGTGTGAGCAATGGACAGTCGTCAATATGTAGTCTAGAGAGGGAAGAGGGCATCCCTTTTACTGGAAGAGATTGGAGCTTAGGGCAATTATAGATGGTCAGCTGAGAGAGGGAGGAGGGCAGTGCTGATTCAGGAAGAGATTGGAGCTTAGGGCAATTACAGATGGTCAGCTGAGAGAGGGAGGAGGGCAGTGCTGATTCAGGAAGTGATTGGAGATTAGGGAAATCAATGATTTCTAGACTTTGAAGCGAAGTGAGGTGTGAAAACTGGCCTTGTTCCAGCATTGACTGAATTTGAGGTAAATTACCCTGAATATCTAGATATTGAAGAGAGGTGAGGCTTTTGAGATGTTGGCTGCTTAATGTTTTCAGATTCTCTATGGTAAGTGTTTGAATAGAGGAAGGCAACTCCCAATTCTCACCACCAAAAATCTCTTCGTCACTGCCATCATGAGAGATCACTAAAATGTTGAGACAGGGGAGTCTCTGTAAACGCCACTCCTTTCGGCCATTCACCAGTTTCTTGCAATTTTCAATCCAAAGGAGGTGTAAATTGAAGGGCAATCCTCCTTCAGGAAAGGACTCTATTTCTGGGCAATCAAACAGATACAGTTTCTTAAGAGATGGAAGGAGTTGCTGCATACGTTCTGGCAGCCACTTCAGCATCTTACAGCCACTAATAGTCAGTGACGTCATCTGGGCCCCTCCACATGCCACCGAAAGTATTTCAAGATTCTCACAATTCTAAATAGAGAGATTTTCAGTGGCAGTAGGAATCAAAAACCTAGTAAGGTTGTGGCAATGCCCTACACTCAATTTGCGTGTTGTTGGGAGCAACTCAGGTGATATATCATCTTTACAATCACATTCTTCCAGACTCAAATACTCGAGAATCATACTCATCTCACCAACTGGCGGATCCAATTTCAATTTCTGGCAACGAGATATCCTTATTCTCTTCAAGGTAGTGGGCAGTATGCTAAAAGGAAAGAAGGCAAGAGAGTTACAATTTCAATTTCTTGCAACCTTCTATCAACCACATTTTCCAACTCTACAACTGATAGAGATCCATACAAGTTCTGTGCTTCACCCAAATCTTCCATTCTCAAACCACCTACAGGAAACTTGGCTCCCACTAACACTTGGAGGCTTTTCAACTTGCTCAGATGTAGCGGCATCTTCCACCACTCAGTGTTGCTTATGTCAAGATGACGCAAGTTAATCAACTTCTCCATCTGCAGCGGTAGCTCCATAAGATAAATACAAGATGACAGGAGAAGTGTGTCTAAGTTATACAATCCACAAATGGAATCTGGCAACTTTGTAATCCATGCCTCAGAAAGGTCCAAAAATCTGAGGAGCTTTAATTTGATAAACAAGTCATTTGGCAACTCCTTAATCTTATAACCTGACAATGATAATGCCCTTAAGGATTTGAATAGGACATGTGCCGACATTGTTCCAACATATGCAATCCTTTGCTCTCCTCCAACCTTATACAAAGATTTGAAGATGCAATTTGGGCCAAATCATTGACAAGGTCATGCATTAAGAATACCTCCTGTCTCCATTCAGACTCTGGGACCCTTTCGAACAATGATCTTGATCTCAGATCGAGAAAGTATTGGTTACCTGAATGAAACTGCTGTACCAGACCATTAGCAATCCACAGGTGAATAACTTGGTCTTTGCAAAATTGATAATCTTTGGGATATATTGCACAATAAGCAAAACATTGCTTCAAATGTGCAGGAAGATCATTGTAGCTCAACATCAGCGCTGGTAATATACCATTCGAACAATTTGACAGGTCCCATATTTCACTTCTTAAAATGTCTCTCCACTCATCCACCTCTGATTTGCCGCGTAAAATACCAGCAAGTGCTTTTAGAGCTAAAGGCAACCCTTTGCACTTGTCTGCAATTTGTTTTCCAATCTCTTCAAGTTCTGGATGTTCTTTGGGATCTCTGTTTTCTAGTGAATGTCGATTGAATAGATCCCAAGAGGCTTCATCAGACAGCGTCCCCATGTTGATTGCCTCACTACCCATCATCAAGGCAACACTCGCTTTACGTGTCGTCACAATGATCTTACTTCCTATATCTCCTTGTACAAAAACATTTCTCAAGTCATCCCACTCGTTGTAGTTGTCATTCCACACATCATCCAGAACAATAAGAAACTTCTTCCCCTTTAAGCTTTCCTTCAATTTGACTTGTAGCTGATTAAGATTGTTATCAGCCTTCAAGTCAAATGAGCCAATTCTTGAAGTAGCCCTTTTGTTATTCTGAAAGCATCATATGCCTCAGAAACACAAAACCAAGCTTTTAAACCAAAATGTTTCTGCACTCTCTCATCATTGTAAACGGCTTTAGCAAGTGTTGTCTTACCCAGGTCGCCCATTCCAACAATAGGAACTACAGCCAGATTTTTTCCCTTTGTATCCATAGACAACAAACGGCCAACCAAATTCTCTATTTCATTCTGCCTTCCAAAGATACCAGAATCATCAACCAAAGAAGTTGAAGGTGTTCTAGTTTCTTGTTTAGTCGAAACAAAATGATCCTTTAAGCCAAGGCGACCAATTTGCTTTTGCAACACCTCCAATGTTTCAATGGTTTCTTCCAACTTATCCTTTATGTTACGAAAGAAATCATCACTCAAGCACAGGTTGAGGTCACTTACTTCTGCAAGATTTTGATGCTGGCCTTCCACCTTAAGCCTCAAAGCTTCATAATTGACTTCAGCGCCGTTCACAGCACTCTGAAGCTTATTAAACCACTGGCTCACGTGTCGATTTGATGCTTGCTTATTCTCAGCATCACTTAGCACAATCTGAAGACCAAGCAAAACGTCCTCCAGCTTCTTTAAGAGCTTAAATGATCCTTATGCTTCCGAAACATGTTGAGCAGATCACCGTGAGGAGTAAGCCTATCAAAGAGAACATTCAAAGCTGAAGAGAGAAATGCACCACCAACTGCTAACCCAATCTCCATTTCTGAAATCTGCAAATCAAAACAAGGAGAACACAAAATGATTCTTTAAGAATTTTCTACACACCTTATTATTACCGTGCTAAAAGGGGACTACCATATCATGAGTATGTTGGTGCAACGGTAAATTTGTCTTCGTGTGACTTATAGGTCACACAAATTTAAGCCGTGAAGGAAAATTAATGTTACGAAATTTATAAAATAATACTTAAAATTTATTAGTCATTTAAATTAAAAGACTACAAATAAAGTGATAATTATAACATCTTATCAGTTATCCTTCAATCAATCATCTGATTTTATAATTTATCATTTTGCTTCCAAGAAGTGTTACTATTCGATATTTTTGAGGAATCAAATGCATCAACCGGTAATATTAAATATTTTAATAATAAATAATCGTTGGTGTAGAGATAAATAAATTGTAAAAGGTTGGAAAAAGTGAACAAATATTGTAATTTTAACGTGTAGAAAGTTCAGCCCTACCTTTTGTTTTACATATATTATTTNAATATTTTAATTCTAACGTGTAGAAAGTTCAGCCCTATCTTTTGTTTTACATATGTTATTTTAAAGTTCTCATGTAAATATATCGTAAGTAATTATTAAAATGAAAATTAAAGGGAGAATGTATCATATTGGACAACAATTCAACTTATTATATATACTTGAAAGAGAAAATATTACACAAAACTATTCAGTTTATTTCCCTCTATTTATAAACAACAAAGAGTAGTGTGAACAAATATTTTTTTGTGTCTTATCAGAAAAGTCACAACTCTTTCGGAAAGGTCACAACCTTTCATAAAAATCACAATTTTTCATAAAAGTCGCAACTCTTCATAAAAGTCACAACTCTTCAAAAAAGTCACTACTCTTCAAAAAAATCACAATTTTTCATAAAAATCGCAACTTTTTATGAAAGGGGAAGGCTAGTTTTGAAAATAAATAAATTAAAAGGGAATCCTGAATTCTGGTGGCGCCACGTAGACGGGCCTAAGGTTCTCTTATATATATACTAGATAAGGGTGCCCGTGCAAGGCACAGGCATATTGTGGGGATAAAAATAGCTGTAAAGAAAGACGTGCAAATATGTAACATGATTAAAGTAAATTTCAATGTTAACACATTTCATAGTATGTTACATATATTTTGTAGAATGTTATACATTGAACTTTCTATGAAGGCCAAAACACATACACTATATGTAGTTTAATATTTGTTGCGTTGGCCTGGTTGTTGAATTTTGAATTTTGTAAATTCTCAAGTGTTAACATAAGTAGTTCTTCCAGCTTGAAACTTTTTTATGATNGTGAAGGAAAATTAATGTTACGAAATTTATAAAATAATACTTAAAATTTATTAGTCATTTAAATTAAAAGACTACAAATAAAGTGATAATTATAACATCTTATCAGTTATCCTTCAATCAATCATTTGATTTTATAATTTATCATTTTGCTTCCAAGAAGTGTTACTATTCGATATTTTTGAGGAATCAAATGCATCAACCGGTAATATTAAATATTTTAATAATAAATAATCGTTGGTGTAGAGATAAATTAATTGTAAAAGGTTGAAAAAAGTGAACAAATATTTTAATTCTAACGTGTAGAAAGTTCAGCCCTACCTTTTGTTTTACATATGTTATTTTAAAGTTCTCATTTAAATATATCGTAAGTAATTATTAAAATGAAAATTAAAGGGAGAATGTATCATATTGGACAACAATTCAACTTATTATATATACTTGAAAGAGAAAATATTACACAAAACTATTCAGTTTATTTCCCTCTATTTATAAACAACAAAGAATAGTGTGAACAAATATTTTTTGTGTCTTATCAGAAAAGTCACAACTCTTTAGGAAAGGTCACAGCATTTCATAAAAGTCACAATTTTTCATAAAAGTCGCAACTCTTCATAAAAGTCACAACTCTTCAAATAAGTCACTACTCTTCAAAAAAAATCACAATTTTTCATAAAAATCGCAACTTTTCATAAAAGGGGAAGGCTAGTTTTGAAAATTAAAAAATTAAAAGGGAATCCTGAATTCTGATGGCGCCACGTAGACTGGCCTAAGGTTCTCTTATATATATATATTAGCGTAACATATCTTTTGAAATTCAAGCATTTATTATAAACTTATTGAGTACAATTATAGTTGACTTAAACTGAGTTGCTCAAATTATTATTATTATTAACAAAAAAAAAAAAAGATATACAGTTCTACTTTTATGACGTGGGTTGGTCAAATTATTTGTGCCTAACGAGGTGGGTTGGTCAGAAGTCAGAACCATGTGGTTTTTGCTCTCTTAAATGCATCTCCATGTGCTCATTCACAAATCCATTTGCATCCAAATTGGATTAATCTGAATTTGTATTTGAAAAATTACATTTTCAAATGTTTTTATCAAATGTTATTTCATTTTCATGATTCAAATTCGAAACATTTAAATATATGAGTAAAAAAGATGAATAGGTACTTACTTAAAGATTGAGTTAAAATTTAAAATTGGGAAAAGGTCATGATTTACCCCTAAACTTTATGATTTGGAGCTGATATACCCTCCGTTTAAAAAATGGCTCATATATGCCCCTGCCGTTATAGAAATGGCTCATATATGCCCTTTTACTTAACAGAAATTTTGTTAATAAATTAAAAATTCATTTTTTTAACTTTAATTTAAGAAAATGTCATGTGGCTTTTAAAATACCCCACTTTCCACCATACCCACCCGACCCAATTGGAAACAATAGAAACCCACCCGCTCAAATTAACTTCACCCATTTCATTTCATGGTTTCCACCTCAACAGAAACAAAAATAATTTTTTTGTTAGTATCCGGTCTCATTTTGAGTGAAGATTGCTAATTTTAGGACATGAATACAGTTAAATAAATATTTCCCTTAATTGCCTCTTCTTTCGGCTATACAAGGACGAGAATGATTTCTTGATGGCTTTGTTCTGGGCATACATTTATCTCCTTTTCCAATTCGAGGGTTTCTTTTTTACCAGATTGTGTTTCCTCTCTTTATCCGGGGGTGCCCTCTGCTTGGTACATTTCTCAAGCAATTTGTTCTTTCTTATCCATTGATCTTTTTCACACTAAATGAACATGTTTGTTTAGAGATAGATTATCACTCACTTTTAGCTTAAGTTGTGGATTTACGGTATATAAGCTTACCTAGTTTCTATTTAAGATGGATCAATTTATAGACCCTAACAAAGTAAAGGTTAAATGTGCAATATATAGGATGCATAACGCATCTCTTGTAATAATATTTGATGCTTGCAAACTTTGGTATGTTAAATGCTTGATAAATAACTGGGTTTATTATTTTGTGGGCACTTTAGGAACTGAGGCAGATCCAAGGAAGAAGGGCACTACTGCGGCCGCTTAAGTTTCTAAAGAGGCAGTTTGACGTTTTATTTTTATTTTGCCTTCCATTTCACCGATAAATCGAAGTTTTGAATATTCGTTTCTCAAATATCACCCGAACTCAGGATTGTAGAGCTCACTGGAACCCTCACAATTTTTTTTGGTTTCATTTGAGTGTGGAAATAACGAAATGAAATGAGTTAGGTTAATTTGGGTGGGTGAGATTTTTTGTTTCCAATTGGGTCGGGTGGTATGGTGGAGTGGAAGGTGGGTATTTTAAAAGCCACATGACATTTTCTTAAATTAAAGTAAAAAGAATGAATTTTTAATTTATTAAAAAAAATTCTGTTAAGTAAAAGGGCATATATGAGCCATTTCTATAACAGCAGGGGCATATATGAGCCATTTTTTAAACGGAGGGTATATCAGCTCCAAATCATAAAGTTTAGGGGTAAATCAGGACCTTTTCCCTTTAAAATTTGTGAATTCTAAATTTTCCATAGCTCTTTTTAATTATAATATTTAATAAATTCATTAATGCAAAATACATAATCTATGTAATAATTATTGAGTTAATCAGAATCTTTTCATGGTTAGCTCTACTCCTACATTTACATCATCTAATAATTAGCGGCAATAAATATGTATATTAATAAAGAATGTTAAAATATTTATCAATATTAGTTAATTATTATTGGATCCAAATTCCAATGTTACTATAGGTTTTAGAAAAAGTTACGAAGAATGTTAACTGTATATATTTAGCGGTAATTGAGTTATTATTGTTAATTAATTACAGCTAAAAATTATTTTTGATGTAGTGTTACCGAAAGCATGAGATGTAATTACCACAGAAAGCATGAGATGTAATTACTTACTAATGTAATAATGAAATTACTTAAAATAGATACGAATAATTTAATTGATTTATGAAGCAATTATATTCATATTAAACCTTCCTAAAGAAATAAATCAAAAAAATCAACCTTTTATGACGTCAATTACATCTTTGATTTCAATGCTCAAATTCGAAATCTTTGATTAAAAATAGTAGAAAAAAATAATATTTTTTACTAAGAAATTCTTTATTCTCCTATTGAAATATGAGATCTCAAATTAAGAATAAAGAAATTCTTTATTCAAAACAATCACTAATTGTATTAATCTTCAAAATAATACATGTCAGGTAGATAAACTTGTCTCCTTTTTTTCAGTTTAATAAGGAATAAACTACAAATATAAATTAAATTTATACTACATGGCAAATAATAGGGTGTTTTTGTACTTTATATGTCCTATATATGTAGTTAATTACATTTTTAAAATGTTTAATGCGAGATACCACATGATTATGGTTCTTGATCTATTTCAAATCAAACAAGATACGATACTAAAATATTAACTAATGTGACTATTTTAAAAAAAGTTTGAACCAACTTATTATATAGGCATTTGTTAAGCTTTTCGATCTACTTGTTATACTTTAGATTTTATTTAATTAGCTAAGCATNACTAAAATATTAAGAGTAAACTAGCCAAATAATGTGAGTATTTTAAAAAAAGTTTGAACCAACTTATTATATAGGCATTTGTTAAGCTTTTCGATCTACTTGTTATACTTTAGATTTTATTTAATTAGCTAAGCATAATTGAGTGAAATAAGTATATACACAAATATATATTATGTACATATTGATTTAACATAAACATGTGATACAAATATGGAATACTTGAATGAAAATGACGGATAAGATTTTTACGTATCACTCTAGTAAGTGATCAAGCCTTTTATTTTGGTTGTTCATTCGGTGTCTGGTATCCACACTGGGGCCTGACTAAATCTGGATTCACATCGAGAAATTCCACATTGGGAAGTAAAATGTTCTCTATCAAAGGCGACTCCGTACCCAATGGGAACTCAAACCTGAGACTTCTGAGTTCTAATTAACGATGAAAGAGTACTTACCACTCTACCACAATCCTTGTTGGTAAGTCAAACCTTATAGGTATGGGAAACCCATGGGAGAAGTGGCCGAAGTGCGGAGATACCCAATTTATTTTAGTATCACCATTTGAATTTTGAGTTATACTTGCAGTGTGTAAAGTTTATAAATCACTTCGGAATAAATTCAGATGTATAATGTCTGAAGTCATACTTATCAGAGTCATGTGTCTGAACCTAAGTCATTAGTGGTTGAAGTTCAACCCTTTTTACCTGATGCTAGTTCAGATAATTTTTCTTGAAGTTCATGCACATATAATTGAAGTTTAATCATTTTAATTTAACTTCAAAATTTTTTATCTAAAATTATTCTGAAATAGATGAACACATTAAAAAAATAATTAAAATTTGAGTACAACTTAAATTATATTGCCTAGTATGAAATGGTGTGATATTTAGCCCAACTCATATGAGTATATTACTATGCTGATGTGAAACAAGAAGATGGGAACTAAAATATTCAATAATTAGCCTGGCCCATAAAGGAATGATGTAGTGTTCAATAATTAGGATATTTATGAAAAATAAAAGTTGACTAATAATTAAATATTATATTCAGAGAAAATTGAGGATGGTAAAAACGATTAGTTTAGTAAAATTAACACACTTAAAAAATGAGTGGTAATGGTGGTGAATAGTAAAATTAACACACTTCTAAGTCATACCATAGGAAAAACGATTGCTGATGAAGGAATTGAACGTGGTTGATGGCAATGACGAAGTCAGAATTTTTTACTATAAACGAGGTTGAAAATATAAAGAAGTAACCATATGAAAAAATCGATGGGGGTTCAAGTTTAAGAAAAGATGAACATGTTAAAAAAAAAAATTTAATATAAAAATTAATATTTTTATAAAAAAAAAAATATCATATAAAATGAAATAGACGGCCTTACTAGAAATTTGAAGGTTTCTTCGATAATACTATATTGAATTTCCTTTCCTTTAATTGGAATCCTTCTATGCTGACACTTTTCTAATTTGGATGTACAACCTAATATTTTACCATAATATATTTTATTATATTGTCTTGTATTGTAAAATAATAATAAGTATAATATTTAAATTGGTTGTATTATTTTTTATTATTAAATAATTCTAGATATTAACAATTTAAAACATTAACCTATGAAAAAAGTAAAGTACGATGTAGATCTGTCGTTAAAGGATATATTAGAAGATAAAATATGATTATTATTGTCTCAATTTATGTGAATTTTTCTAATATCAAGATCAAAACAAATCTTTCTTTGATCGTAATTTTTTCATATATTTTGAATTGTCAATTACTGTAACTTATAGGAGTAATACTTTATACGTAGTTTCCAAATAAGTAAATTTTATTTCAAAAAAATTTCTACCCAAATTCACGATCTTTGACTCTCGAATTTCAAATTGTGCCACATAAACTGCAGCAAAGGAAATAATAAATAAAAATAAAATAAGATACCGACGCGATTACATCAAATCAATTATAAAACAAAACATATGTATAAATATACATAAATATTACATTTAAACTAACGATACAACGCAATAATAATAATACATGTACCAACCATTCAAACAAGATGTTATTTTCTTTGTCCCTTTCATCATGACTTGGTCATTAATATTAATATTACTAATTTAAACTGCTGTTACTCCCGCGTAGTTGACAATTTCCATATTATTTCTACTTCTTTATTTATTTTGTCAATTCTTGAATTGCCTTTTTTCTCTTTCTTAATTTTCCACAATTTTTTTTCTTCTTCTTCTTTTGTGAAGAAAATAAATGTGAGTATAATGGAGAATCCACCAGAGTAGGGCGATGGCGGAAGAGGGAGGAGAGTGGTGGTGATTGGTGGTGGAGTTGCTGGTTCCCTCATTGCAAAGTCTCTTCAATTTGATGCAGATTTAACTCTTATTGATCCATAAGTTCAATAAGTTTTGCTAATTATTATTATTTTGATAATCGTAATGTCTAAGTCAGCTTGTCTGCACCTCAATTGATTCCACATCGTATTTGGTACTTCCACTAGTACAAGTATGGTATAACTTTGTCCATCAAGCTTGGATTCTTCAAAATAGAACAAATTGAAAAAAACGCCTCCGTAGTTACTATCTCAGAAAGTCACTTTCTTTGCTGAAGAAATTTGGAATCTCGAAGAAATATGACTTTCTGAGATAAAAACTATTAGTTGAGTGATCATCTGAGAAATCAATCATTGTGGTGTACTTCAATGTGTCTTAATTAGTAAAAAACTGTCAACAGGAAGGACTATTTCGAGATACCATGGGCGAACTTAAGAGCAACGGTAGAGCCTTCATTCGCGGAGAGATCATTGATCCACCACAAAGATTACCTCACCAATGGGCGTCTCATAGTGTCTGAAGTCACTAATATCACCAACAAAGAAGTCTTGACTGCAGATGGACATCAAGTTACCTATGACTATCTTGTGGTAGCTACCGGTCACTACGATCCCCTGCCTGTAACGAGAACATACAGATTGAAAGAATATCAAACAGGTATGTATACATATTACATAGCATCAAAGACTTCTTTAAGATATCATTCATGTGCTTTATTCGTTCGATTTACCATCTTGTATGCTTTCCAATGAGCAAATTACTTGTACATATAATCATATGAAATGTTTATGCTCGCTAAGTTTATCAACCTTTTTGGAAAATGATAAAAAAAAGCTAAAGCATTTGTGTTTTGTATCCTTTGAGCAAAGATTCTTTATTTGCAAATCGGCTCCTCTGGCAAGTTTAGTTTCACGAGGTTCAGCCAATTGTCTTGATCGTGACTGCTTTACTCTCTTACGAGATGTACTAGTGATTAAATCTTTTCTTTTGTGAGCGTCCTGTTAACGTTGTAGATTACTACTTGATATTACTAGTCAAAATGGCGCGAGGCTCGACTGTTTTTAGTGTCCTTTTTGGAAAATGATAAAACAAAGCTAAAGCATGGGTGTTTTGTATACGTTGAGTGGTTCCTCTAGCAATTTTTCATGGGATTCAGTCAATTGTCTTGTCGTGAATGTTGAGATGTACTAGTGAGGATATTACTAGTCAATATGTTGTGACGTTCGACTAATTTTTGCATCGTTAATCTTTTTGTTGCAGAGAATGAAAAGATAAAAGCAGCTGAATCTATATTGATTGTTGGTGGTGGTCCTACTGGTGTTGAACTTGCTGTAGAAATCGCTGTCGATTTTCCTCAGAAGAAGGTAACTTTGGTGCACGACGGATCCAGACTACTAGAGTTCATCGGACCAAAAGCGTCTGATAAGACTTTAGAATGGTTAAAGAACAAGAATGTGGAAGTGAAATTGATGCAATCTGTCGATTTGAGTAATAGCACGAACAACTCGGGTGGAAACAAAACATATTTCACCTCGTTTGGGGAAACTATCAGAGCCAATTGCCATTTTCTTTGCACGGGAAAGCCACTGGGTTCAGAGTGGTTAAGGGAGACGTATTTGAAGGATCGAATCGATAATTTTGGAAGATTGAAGGTTGATGAAAATCTTAGAATCAAGGGTCACAGAAACATATTTGCTGTTGGAGATATAACCGATATTAAGGTAAGCACTAAACTGCATATCTCTTATTTCTTGAAAATGTTTCAATTGAATTCTGATGCTTCTTTGCTATCAGGAACTTAAACAAGGATATTCGGCTCAAAATCATGCTCTAGTGGCCGCGAAGAACTTGAAACTTTTGATGAGCGGAGGAAAAGAAAGCAAACTTGCAATATACGAGCCTCGACCATCGCCTAAGATCATCGTTTCATTAGGAAGGCAAGATGCAGTGGCTCAATTTTCGTTCACGACGATCATTGGATTAGTCCCTGGGATGATCAAGTCTAAGGATTTATACGTTGGGAAAACAAGGAAGAAAATGGGGCTTCAACCTAAGTAATATATATTGTTTCATTCATGAAATTTAACATCATTTTGAGTGTGAGAAAATGGTGTCATTTCATGGCCAAAATTTGAGTTCTTCTACTTACATTTTGCTGTAGACTGTGCATAGGAGTTCAATGGCTATAAATATGTTTTAGTTGTTGTAGTTGATGAGTGTAGGATTTAGTATTCTTTCTTTATTTGGCTTGTTATTTGGGGTTTTTCAAAAATATTTGCACCTACATAGTTATATTTTTTAGTTTACACATGTATATCCAATATAACTGATATGAGTTGTGGTGAAATAGTTGAGATTTTTCTGCCGTGGAGTGGAAAAAATCATGTCAGGAGTGCCGCCCCTTGAAATGCGCAAATCCTGATTTAGTCGGACTTTAATGTGGATACCGAGCACCGAATGAGAAAACAATATATCCACTGTAAAAATATATAACACGTTGCTAACTACGAAAATAATATACATATCCATCTTCAGTTGCAATTATTGTTCAAAATCATCTAGTCATATCTCCATCAAATGTCTTCAAATATTATAGAGAGAATCTCTTTAGACTATTCCAACAAATCTAAACAACACTTCCAAATTTCTCTCTCTCACACACACATCAAAAAAGAAGACACGATTTGAAATTCAAATCCACTTCTTTGAGCTTATTCAACCATCGCGAGTTATCTTCTAATTTGATTTTCTGTACACAAATCTTCAAATAACATTAATTGCTATTGAGATCTAAAATTAAAATCATCCTAAAGTTCAAGCAAGTAGAAGGCATATGAGGAAAAAGAAAAACTTACACCATTTGTTTTAATCATCACAGGCATTCCCGATCAATCACTATGGTGGGGATATGAGCAATTTCTGGCCAGTATTCCCCCTTGTCAAATTCTAATAGTGGTTTGAGCAATGGACAGTTGAGAATATCTAGTTTAGAGAGGGAAGAGGGCATCCCTTTTACCGGAAGGGATTGGAGATTAGGGCAATGGGAGATATCCAGCTGAGAGAGGGAGGAGGGCAGTGCTGATTCAGAAAGTGATTGAAGATTAGGGAAATTCCAGATGTGTAAAATTTGAAGCAAAGTGATGTGAGAAAAGGAGGAAAACTGGCTGTGAATTTGAGGTAAATTAACCTCAATATCTAGATATTGAAGAGAGGTAAGGTTTTTGAGATGTTGGCTGCTTAATGTTTTCATATTGGATACCTTTAGGCTTTGAATAGAGGAAGGCAACTCCCAATTCACACCACCAACTATCTCTTTGTCACTGCCATCATGTTTGATCTCTGTAAATGCCACTCCTTTCGGTTTTCCACCACTTTCTTGCAATTCGTAGTAAATTGAAGGGAAATCCTCCTTCAGGAAAGGACTCTATTTCTCCACAATCTCCTAGAGTAAGTTGCTTGAGTTCCTGCATACGTTCTGGCAGCCACTTCAGCTTCCAACAGCCCCAAATATAAAAAATACTGAGACTTTCACATCCACCACATGCCACTGAAAGTTTTTCTTCCGTCACCTCTGTTATTCCATGCATCCCTCTAATCAAAAGGAATTTCAAAAAAGGGAGTTCTCCTAGTGCTGGCAAGGAATAACAGTTCTTGCAGTTATCAGTCGACAATTGTACTAGCTTAAGAAATGAAAGATCAGCTATCCAATTTGGAAATTTTGTCCCTTTATATCCAGTGATTTCGACTTCTTTTATGTTTTTATGTGGGTGTAGCTCATCAAGTATGTCTCTAATAAGTCATTTGGTAAGTCAACAATTTCATAGCGTGACAACGATAATGCCCTTAAGGATGTAAGTCATGGCAAGATGTTATGCAGCACCCTCTTGCTAAGCTTACTTTTGTCATAATCACGGAGCTGGAGATTGATTGGAATTAATGTCCTCAGCCACTGTGATTTAAAGAATGGTTTCAATTTCTCAAAGTCACCATCTTTTCCTATTGAATAGAACATGTGCCGACATTGTTCCAACATGTGCAATCCTTTGTTCTCTTCCAACCTTATACAAAGATTTGAAGATGCAATTTGGGCCAAATCATTGACAAGGTCATGCATTAAGTATTCCTCTACGTCCCTTTTAGAAGATTCTGCGGCCATTTTGAACAGTGATCTTGATCTCAACTCGAGAAAGTTTTGGTTACCAGAATTCAACTGATGTACAAGACCATTAGCAATCCACTCAGGATAGTTATCATTCCACACGTCATCAAGGACAACAAGAAACCTTTTTCCATTCAGCTTTTCCTTCAATTTGACTTGTAGCTGATTAAGATTGTCATCAACCTTCAAGTCAGTTGAGCCAATTTCTTGAAGTAACCCTTTTGTTATTAAGAGATTCTGCAGAATTTTTTGCATGATCTGAAACAAGATGCTCTCGAGGTGAACGGTTGGTAGATGAGTGGACCAGTCTATAGCATATCAAAACTATCACTTAATGCTTACACCAGAGTTGTTGCAAGAAAGTACCAGAAAATGTGCATCAATTGTGTCCATCCTGGATTCGTCAATACAGATTTATCCTGGCATAGAGGAACAATGCCTGTTGAAGAAGGAGCTGAAGGACCTGTCATGCTAGCTCTTTTGCCTGATGGAGGACCTACTGGTCGCTACTTTGATCGTACAGTAGTAGCTGAGTTTTAGATACAACAACAACAACTACACACACCTTAGTCGCAAACAAGTTGGTAAGGTTTAGTGAAAGAAGACTTTCTTTTAGCATCTCTTGATATTTGGTTGAATTTCTGAGCCTGGTTGGTGTCCAGACGTTGAAATGACGAGGGGAGGGAAGGATTAAACTGATCATACCTACACTGGCTATATGGTTCTTTTTCCTGCTTGATATCATGTAGTAGTTCTTTTCTATTTTAGGATAATGATTATCTTAGTGTAGATCATGAGCATGATATCACATCATTTCATACATTGAAAAGTGTAATAACTAAGAGATTGTGATGGCATAAAAAGTTGAGGTAACAAATACAAAGCAAACGTACTGATTACGCTGAAGTGAAATCCTAAAGACTAGTCCAGCACTGAGGAAAATGACTCTGTTTGCTCTGTTACATTTGAGTCGTGTGTATCGAGAAAATTCTCAAAAAATGAATGTGCTAGCTGAGCCTGATTTTAATCTCCAATCTGGAAGCAGATGGACAAGAAGAACCGATCTTTCGTCCTTTGAGGATTGGATGTTTGTGTCTCAGTGTATAATACTCAGTCAAGGGAATAAATCTTGAATGTCTAGGATATCAGCTAGGACACCAGCTGCTGTGGTATCATTTCCTGCTCCAGCACCTTGGATAACCAAAGGTTGTTTCTCGTAACAACGGCTGTATATCTCCACCTGTAGACAAACAAAACAAATATCCTCAACGTATTTCACAATAGCCAAGTGATTATTAACATCAGCAGCAGCATCAATATTAACAATCTATACTAATTTTAGTTTGTCAAAGAGTCCACAAGTTGCCTGAAACATAATTGATCAATTACACTATATACTGATTACTGATGTTGCTTTATTTTTCTACCATTCAAGGGGATCTCTTCAACGGTTTTAATATCTTCGTTAGCGGTATAACTCTTAAGATGCATTCAATAATCAAATTATTGTTAAGATGCAATTCACAGTTCAAAGGAGAGAACCATGCTCACCCAGAAAACTTCAGGAATCAGGACTGCTGAAACTTGGAAGCATCGAAAAATTAAACTGTAAAAAACATTCATAAAACAAAATTAGAAATCGAAAAAGTAACACAAACAGAAATCGTGTAAAATAATAAAATCGACATGCCTTTAGAGAAATATTTTCTGATTAAATTGAAGAAAGTGAATTAAACAAAGAAGAGCCAAGTTTGTAACATCTAATTGACTCGGACACACTTTATAGCTGTTATAAGATGAAATTTTAAAAATGTGTAAATGAATCATCACAATTAGGAGCTACAGGAAACATTTCTAAACAGGGAAAAACTAATACCTCAGGCAAAGTTCTCAACGGTGATCCATATCAAAATTAATACCATCGGAATTTTCTATCTTTATCGCGACTTAGTATTCATTAAAAAAAAAATCCAAATCATTCGACGTTTTTACTTTTCAACGTTAGACCAAACATATGCATAAACTTGGGTCAGATGATTGTTTCATTAGGAAGACAAGATGCAGTGGCTCAATTTTTGTTCACAACGATCATTGGATTAGTCCCCGGGATGATCAAGTCTAAGGATTTATACGTTGGGAAAGCGAGGAAGAAAATGGGGCTTCAACCAAAGTAATGTATATTGTTTCATTCATGAAATTTAAGATCATTTTGAGTGTGAGAAAATGGCGTCATTTCATGGCCAAAATTTGAAGTTCTTCTACTTATGTTTTGCAGTAGAATGTGCATAGGAGTTCAATGACTAAAAATATTTTTTAGTTGTTGTAGTTAATGAGTGTAGGATTTAGTATTCTTTCTNCTTCAACCAAAGTAATGTATATTGTTTCATTCATGAAATTTAAGATCATTTTGAGTGTGAGAAAATGGCGTCATTTCATGGCCAAAATTTGAAGTTCTTCTACTTATGTTTTGCAGTAGAATGTGCATAGGAGTTCAATGACTAAAAATATTTTTTAGTTGTTGTAGTTAATGAGTGTAGGATTTAGTATTCTTTCTTTATTTTGGCTTGTTATTTGGGTTTTTTCAAAAATACTTGCACCTACATAGTTATATTTCTTAGTTTACACTTGTATATCCAATATAACTAATATGAGTTGTGGTGAGATAGTTGAAATTTTTCAATCCTTAATTAGAATTTAGGAGCACGAGCCGTATAATGGAAAAAATCATGTCAAGAATGCCGCCCCTTGAAATGCGCAAATCCAAATTTAGTCGGACTCCAATGTGGACACCAAATACCGAATGAGAAAACAATATATCCACTATAAAAATATATAACACGTTGCTAACTACGAAAATAATATACATATCCATCTTCAGTTGCAATTGTTGTTCAAAATCATCTAATCAGATCTCCATCAAATGTCTTCAAATTTTATAGAGACAATCTCTTTAGACTATTCCAACAAATCTAAACAACACTTCAAATTTCTCTCTCACACACACACATGAAAAAAAAGACACGATTTGAAATTCAGATCCACTTCTTCGAGCTTATTCAATCATCGCGAGTTATCTTTCTAATTTGATTTTTCGTACACAAATCTTACAAAATCAGTACTCTAACCACTAGTTGAGTCCCAAACATATTTACAAATCGAGTTTGTCTACTTATAAAAGAGGCTTGCACTGGGAACATGAAATAGTATCAGCGATATAGCCCCATCTCAAAGACTTGCCTATAACAGCAGACCTGAGTTCACTGTGGATGACATAATAGCTTTAGCGGAAAGAACAAAAAAATAAAAAAGAACTCATGAACAGATGTAAAATATAGCAGCAACACCTTCGAAGCACTTCTTGTGGACAATGGATGGACCAGACTTGTCGTACTCGCCCTTCAAAATCCACATCTGATTAAGCACATAACATGTTCAAGTTAGCAACAACATGTACAGTTCAAAATAAAGTTTAAAATTGCAAAAGTATATGCAAGAGAAGATATCTGAAGACTGTGATTTTATTACTCGTTGGATAAACACCCTGCAAATGTATATCTGAAGCTCTTACATCAAGCATTGCCCTGTGTAGTTGTCTGGTCGCTATCCAAGAAATATAGAATTATATAACATCTAATTATTCTGACAATGGAAGTTGCACTTATTTCCTAAAACTTGTGATCGTTATCCTTGATTATCTTTTAAAAAATTTAGATTCTCTATGAAGCTTAAATATAAAGCTATGTGTTTGATGATGAGCACAACATCATCATATATCATCATATCATATCATATATCATATTATATTAAAAGTGGGAAGGTTCAAAATACAAAATTGAATTACCATTTTATCCCTAAAATAAATCAAAATAATATAAAACAATAAATAATAGATAACATCCTTTGAAAGTTAAATAATCATTTTAAAAGAACATACAAAAATTAACTTATATCCGTCATTCCTTTTACTCCCATTTAATTCTCTTCCAGTTATTAGTCAATTTTTTTGATGAGTTATTATCAATCTCACCAACTGACGTACGTGTAACGTGACAATCAAACTTCTCTCCAATAAGTATATTGATTCTCTTAATGTCCTGTCATATACTAATGTGACCCCTCAACTTCTTCCTTAACTGTATATGTAATTCATTAATTTGCAAAATACACACAGGGATAAAGTTCAAGCAGTTGGATAATGTCTATTTGTCCAGATTTCTTTTAATGGCAAGTAAATAGTATGTATAACTTATAAATTTGTTGTTCATATTTTTTGCATGTATATAGTACTTAGTTAATATTTTAGATTATTGTCTTTTCCTATTAGGGTCCTTCTAATATTTCATTTTTTTAATAGGGAAAGCATGACAAAAAGCTATATTATTAGAATAGCAATATTAATTATATGTAGATTGTGACAAAGGATTGTTGGAGTTGATACTTCCACTATATTGTCATATGTTAATATCAAGTTTCTTATTCTTGATTGATGGGTACACCTTCCACCTGATCTTTTATATAGCTTAAATCTTTATGAAATATTGAGTTTGTTCAATTTTGCAGGTTTACACTATATCTAATCACTCATTCAACAAAGAAGTAATTTTATTAAGCTATCTGCTCATCAATTTCAGTTTGTATTTTTATCACTTAAAACTTTATGTTTATACTGCAGTAATTAGGTGATTTATAGTGTATGTACTACATGGGTTATACGTGCAACACGCGTGAAGTGCGAAGTTTCAAAGTATAATGTTGAATTACCATTTTACCCCTAAATTAAATAAACAAAATTATAAAATATTTAATTAATTAAGTATTTTATATATATATATATATATATCAAACTTTTCATGTACCATATAACCATTAATTTTGGTAACTTATATACATTGACACAAAAAAGTGCAGAATTTTAAGAGTAACATTAGGTAATAAAATATAGATTATTATAATTACATTAGGTAATAATGTTTTTCATTTCAATATTTGTTTTTTCTTTCAATCAGGTTTTGTGTTCCTCAAATTACGAGACCGAATCAATGATCTTCTATTCCTTTAAGGTAAATCTCAAAAACAATTTTTGTTTTGTTTCCTTTATCCAATTTCAGGTGAAATTCAGCATGTAAATTCTATTTTATGTTAATAAATTTTCTTTTCTTATGTCTCTCAATAATCTTTTCTTATGTAGTACTTAGTAAAGTACTGCTTGAACTAAGTGTCCATGGTAAACAACCTCTCTATATTTATAAGGTAGAAGTAAAGATGCATACGTATAAATTTTTTTAAGACATCACTTAAATTCAATCATGTACAAAATTTATAAAATAGTAAGAAACAAACGTGCAACGCACGTTCCTAGAAATTAGTATTACTAAAAGTGGGAAGCTCCAACCTTTAAAGTTGGATTACCATTTTACCCCTTCATTATGTTAAAATGTTATAAATTATTTAATTAATTAAATAGTAAAAATAAAATTATAATTAACCCAAGGCTTAATTACATGTTTCAAGTTCAAAAGCAAAATTATGCGTGTTTAGATAAACAAAACGTCAAAACATTTCAAATTCTTGGCTACGTTAATTTAGAAACAGTTAATATTTAAAGGAGGCTACTTTTTTAAATGTTATCATACTAAATGTTAATAATAGCTAAAATAACGGTAAGAAATAATAATTTCTCATTTTACAAGCTTTCCAAAATTAATTTATACATTTCTGGAATGTTTAATAAAATAATTACTATAAAAATTTGCAGTAGCTTATGACTTTATATGATTTTCTATATCACTAATATTACAAGTTTAAAAATACTTTAAAGAGAAAAATAATTTTAGAAAGAGTCTTTTTCACTACCCCATTAACTACACATACATACAATGTATGCTATTTATTTATGTCATTTATTAAATTAATAAATTTATATTATCTTGAGCTTGTAGTTTTTGACAGAAATTGAAGAGTGGTCTTTTTATTATTTTTTAATACAAATTATTATATTAGTCAATTTCCTTCATATATCAGCTCACACTTTTGCATTACTCTTCTTTTACTCAACATACTTCCTTATTCATGGTTAGGTAAATATATTGTACTGATTTTTTCTTCTCTTCCTCTTATTACAATTTTACATTTTTCATTCCAATTTATTGATACTATTTTTCCTAATTTTGTCTTTCCTTTTTTCAATAGAAGTTGTTGTGTGCAATCCATATTACAATGCAAAAAGGAAAATTGACTTTATAGTGTTTTCAAAAATATAGATATAATTGTTTTTCTTTATATATACATGGTTGAATGTTGATGTATAGATTGAAAGTTTCTCAATGAATTGGGAAACTCCAAAGTGAAAAGTTGAATTACCATTTTATCCCTACACTAGATTAAATTATTATAAAATATAATTAATTAAATGTTCTTTCATTAATTAAGAAAATCATCATATTCAATACTACCCTAGAATGAACACATACGTTGCATACTTAAAGTCTAATAACAATCAATAAAGTATTTGAGTATAAAAAAGGTTGGATTAATTTTCTTGCAATTGCTACTTATTGCAGCCTATTCAATATTCTAGAATAACTTTTCATCCTCCTAAACTAATTCAATGTTTGGAAGTTCTTTTCAACTTCCAACTATAGGTTAGAATTTTATAAATTGCCAGATCAGTAAATCATGTTAAATTCATTACGGTTCTATTTCGGAGTTTCAATACTGTAACAACCTGATTTCGTCGTTAGGAAAAAGCCAATGGAGAAAGAATTGGGGTCAGAAAACTTTTTGGTAGTAACTTGGAATTTCCTAGCCTAATCCAAATTTGGACGAAATCAGAGTCAGTGAGGTCTAGGGAAATCTGGAAACGACTGAGAGACCTAATTATGAATTTGATCAAGTGAGTTGATAGCTAAGACGTGAGTGGTTACGAATAATATTTGATTACTCGCGTGACGTAGGAATCAAAATATATATGTTGACTTCGGTTCATTTGTGGAATTGTTTTTTAAATAGCCCTCAAGAATTATTTGTTAAATCACCCTCTTAAATTAGTTCGAGAGAAGAATATTGTGAATAATCTAATTTCGTGTAGCAACTGTAATTGCATTCATATTGGATCTTAAAATTGTTAAGTCTAAATCTTTATCTTGTTTATATTCTTTTTTGTATATAAATATTTGTATTAATGTGAAGTATATTACATAGATTTATTACCACTAACTCTTCATTATGTAAATATATGCAACTCCCACTAATTATATTCATTACGATTTTTCTACCACCTCTCATCCATGATCAAATGAATTAATGTCATATTCATAACAACTCTAACTGTTCTTCGATCTTATCCTATGAATAGTGACATTTGACACAATATTGTACACAGTTAAAACAAATTGAAAAAAAAAAAAAAGAGAATCTCTACGCTCTCTTCTCTTGTCTCTTTTTATTTGTTTTTTTTTTAATGTTTATGTTTCTTGTTTGTTGTTATTGTATAACTTTTTATTGTTTTATGATTATTAATATTGAGAATTTACATTGGTTAGTTGTTTTGTATACATTAACCTAACATGTGGTATTTTAGTATCCTCATTTGACTATTGTATTTGTACAATAATTAGTTATTTTTACTTTATGCACTTTTAGTCAATTTTATAATTAAGGGTGTATTCTTTTTATTAGGAAGATATATGTACTTTCTATCATAAAAATGGTGGATATTTTTTTACTAAATACTAATAGATTTGAAGGGGATAAAATATGTCATTTGCAATACAAAAATTATATGAAATATTTTGGGATAAACGTGCAATGCATGTTTCCAGAACTAGTGATTAAAAATGAAAAGAATTACCAAAAAAAGCAAAGTGAAGTAAACGGAAATAAAAAGCTTCCAAGGGAAAAGAATAGCTTACATCAGTTGAAGAGTCATTCGTTTTAATCATCACATGCATTCCCGATTGATCTCTATGATGGGAAATTGAGCAATATTTGGCCAGTATTCCCCCTTGTCAAATTCTAGTAGTGGTGTGAGCAATGGACATTCTAAAATATCTAGTTTAGAGAGGGAAGAGGGCATCCCTTTTACTGGAAGAGATTGGAGCTTAGGGCAATTATAGATGGTCAGCTGAGAGAGGGAGGAGGGCAGTGCTGATTCAGGAAGTGATTGGAGATTAGGGAAATTCACGATTTGTAGACTTTGAAGCGAAGTGAGGTGAGAAAACTGGCCTTGTTCTAGCATTGACTGAATTTGAGGTAAATTACCCATAATACGTAGATATTGAAGAGAGGTGAGGCTTTTGAGATGTTGGCTGCTTAATGTTTTCAGATTGATTATGGTAAGTCTTTGAATAGAGGAAGGCAACTCCCAATTCTCACCACCAACAATCTCTTCGTCACTGCCATCATGAGAGATCCACAACTCTGTGAGACAGGGGAGTCTCTGTAAACGCCACTCCTTTCGGCCATTCACCAGTTTCCTGCAATTGTTGATCACAAGGAGTTGTAAATTGAAGGGCAATCCTCCTTCAGGAAAGGACTCTATTTCTGGACAATCAAACAGATACAGTTTCTCAAGAGATGGAAGGAGTTGCTGCATACGTTCTGGCAGCCACTTCAGCATCTTACAGCCATTAATAGTCAGTGACATCATCTGGGCCCCTCCACATGCCACCGAAAGTATTTCAAGATTCTCACAATTCCAAATAGAGAGATTTTCAGTGGCAGTATGAATCAAAAACCTAGTAAGGTTCTGGCATCTGAAAATACTCAATTCGCGTGCTCTTGGGAGCAACTCAGGTGATATATCATCTATACAATCACATTCTTTCAGACTCAAATACTCCAGAAACATACTCATCTCACCAACTGGCTGTTCCAATTTCAATTTCTGGCATTCAGATATGGTTATTCTCTTCAAGGTAGTGGGCAGTATGCTAAAAGAAAAGGAGGTAACAGAGTTACAATCACTAATATATAATTCTTCAATCTGCTTCATTCCCTCAAGTTGGGATCTAAGCAGTTGAGCATCATCAAAAACAACTCCAACCTTTGGAGAACCAATAACTTGAAACCTTTTTAAACATGAAAGTTGGATGGGTGTCTCCAAACTGAGTTCAGGGCAATTTATAATTGAAAGCTTCTCAAGTGTAGGGAACTCTCCATTTCCTAGTAAGTGCCATTGCTTCCACTCCGACATATCTTCAAATTTAAGCTTCTCAAGAGAGTTAAAAGGATTTTTGGAGGATGAACTGCCATAGAAGTCTTCCGTCACCTCTGTTAGTCCATGCATCCCTCTAATCAAAAGGAATTTCAAACAAGGGAGTTGTCCTAGTGATGGCAAGGAAGAACAGTTCTTACAGTTAACAACAGACAACTGTACTAGCTTAAGAAACAAAGGATCAGCTAGCCAATTTGGAAATTTTGTCCCTCTATATCCGGTTATTTTGACTTCTTTTATGTTTTTATGTGGGCTAAGCTCATCAAGAATGTCTCTTTCAGTTTGTGAATTGTCGGCACTACTACTTTCACTCCACTCCAGTGATAACTTGTCAACATGATTCTTCTCCCTCATCTTTGCCTTCACAGCTTCCCTTCTATCAACCACATTTTGCAACTCTACAACTGATAGAGATCCATACAAGTTCTGTGCTTCACCCAAATCTTCCATTCCCCAACCACTCAAAAGAAACTTGGCTCCCACTAACACTTGGAGGCTTTTCAACTTGCTCAGATGTAGCGGCATCTTCAAGAGACGAGTGTTGCTTATGTCAAGATGACGCAAGTTAATCAACTTCTCCATCTGCAGCGGTAGCTCCTCAAGATAATCACAAGATGACAGGAGAAGTGTCTCTAAGTTATACAACACACAAATGGAATCTGGCAACCTTTTAATCTCTGTCCGAGAAATATCCAAAAATCTCAGGAGCTTTAATTTTATAAACAAGTCATTTGGCAACTCAACAATCTCATAGCCTGACAACGATAATGCCCTTAAGGATGTTAGTCTTGGCAGTATGTTATGTAGCACCCTCTTGCTTAGATTAATATCAAAATAATGGAGCTGGATATTGATTGGAAGTAATGTCCTCAGCTGCTCTGATTTAAAGAGTGATTTCAATATCTCAAAGTTACCATCTTCTCCTTTGGAATAGGACATGTGCCGACATTGTTCCAACATATGCGATCCTTTGTTCTCTTCCAATCTTATACAAAGATTTGAAGATGCAATTTGGGCCAAATCATTGACAAGGTCATGCATTAAGAATCCCTCCGGTTTCCATTTAGACTCTGGGACCATTTCGAACAGTGATCTTGATCTCAACTCGAGAAAGTATTGGTTACCTGAATGAAACTGCTGTACAAGACCATTAGCAATCCACAGGTGAATAACTTGGTCTTTGCAAAATTGATAATCTTTGGGATATATTGCACAATAAGCAAAACATTGCTTCAAATGTGCAGGAAGATCATTGTAGCTCAACATCAGCGCTGGTAATATACCATTGGAACAAATTGATAGCTCCCATATTTCACTTCTTAAAATGTCTCTCCACTCATCCACCTCTGATTTGCGGCGTAAAATACCAGCAAGTGCTTTTAGAGCTAAAGGCAACCCTTTGCACTTGTCTGCAATTTGTTTTCCAACCTCTTCAAATTCTGGATGTTCCTCAGGATCCCTATTTTCTAGTGAATGTCGTTTGAATAGAGCCCAAGAGTCTTCATTAGACAGAATTCCCATGTAGATTGCCCCACTACCCATCATCAAGGCAACACTCTCTTTACGTGTCGTCACAATGATGTTACTTCCTATATCTCCTTGTAAAAAAAGATTTCTCAAGTCATCCCACTCAGGATAGTTATCATTCCACACGTCATCAAGGACAACAAGAAACCTTTTTCCATTCAGCTTTTCCTTCAATTTGACTTGTAGCTGATTAAGATTGTCATCAACCTTCAAGTCAGTTGAGCCAATTTCTTGAAGTAAACCTTTTGTTATTCTGAAAGCATCATATGCCTCAGAAACACAAAACCAAGCTTTCAAACCAAAATGTTTCTGCACTCTCTCATCATTGTAAACCGCTTTAGCAAGTGTTGTCTTACCCAGGCCGCCCATTCCAACAATAGGAACTACAGCCAGATTTTTTCCCTTTGTATCCATAGACAGCAAACGGCCAATCAAATACTCTATTTCATTCTGCCTTCCAAAGATACCAGAATCATCAACCAAAGAAGTTGAAGGTGTTCTAGTTTCTTGTTTAGTCGAAACAAAATGCTCCTTTAAGCCAAGGCGACCAATTTGATTTTCCAACACCTCCAATGTTTCAATGGTTTCTTTCAACTTATCCTTTATGTTAAGAAAGAAATCATCACTCAAGCACAGGTTGAGGTCACTTACTAGCTGGTTGCTTGTTTCTGCAAGATTCTGACCGTCCACCTTAAGCCTCAAAGCTTCATAATTGACTTCTTCTATCAAATTTTCAGCGCCATCCACAGCACTCTGGAGCTTATTAAGCCATTGGCTCACATGTCGATTTGATGCTTGCTTATTCTCTGCATCACTTAGCACAATCTGAAGCCCAAGCAAAATGTCCTCCAGCTTCTTTAAGAGCTTAACATGATCCTTACGCTTCCGAAACATGTTGAGCAGATCACCGTGAGGAGCAAGCCTATCAAAGAGAACATTCAAAGCTGAAGAGAGAAATGCACCACCAACTGCTAACCCAATCTCCATTTCTGATATCTGCAAATCAAAACAAGGAGATCACAAAATGATTCTTTAAGAATTTTGACAAATATATCTTCAAATAGTGTCGGTAAGAGCTTTATTTTACCTGATGAATGCTAAGAGTGATTTGCAAAGAAGAATGACCTGTGATTTCTCTCAGACTTTCTCTTTTTTGCTAGTAATTGGTACAACTGTATTTGTAAACTGTCCTTTTTCTAATGGAGTCTGGTTTTTCATTACTTTTTCACTTCAATAATTGAAGCAAGAGAATAAGGGTCCCCCAAGTAATAAATTTCTACACACCTTATTATTACTGTGCTAAAAGGGACTACCATATCATGAGTATGTTGGTGCAACGGTAAATTTGTCTTCGTGTCACACAGATTTAAGCCGTGAAGGAAAATTAATGTTACGAAATTTATAAAATAATATTTAAAATCTATTAGTCATTTAAATTAAAAGATTACAAAGAAAGTGATAATTATAATATCTTATCAGTTATCCTTCAATCAATCATCTGATTTTATAATTTATCATTTTGCTTTCAGGAGGTGTTACTATTCGATATTTTTGAGGAATCAAATGCATCAACCGGTAATATTAAATATTCTAATAATAAATAATCGTTGGTGTAGAGATAAATAAATTGTAAAAGGTTGGAAAAAGTGAACAAATATTGTAATTTTAACGTGTAGAAAGTTCAGCCCTACCTTTTGTTTTACATATATTATTTTAAAGTTCTCATTTAAATATATCATAAGTAATTATTAAAATGAAAATTAAAGGGAGAATGCATCATATTGGACAACAATTCAACTTATTATATATACTTGAAAGAGAAAATATTACACAAAACTATTCAGTTTATTTCCCTCTATTTATAAACAACAAAGAGTAGTGTGAACAAATATTTTTTTGTGTCTTATCAGAAAAGTCACAACTCTTTCGGAAAGGTCACAACCTTTCATAAAAATCACAATTTTTCATAAAAGTCGCAACTCTTCATAAAAGTCACAACTCTTCAAAAAAGTCACTACTCTTCAAAAAAATAACAATTTTTCATAAAAATCGCAACTTTTTATGAAAGGGGAAGGCTAGTTTTGAAAATAAATAAATTAAAAGGGAATCCTGAATTCTGGTGGCGCCACGTAGACGGGCCTAAGGTTCTCTTATATATATACTAGATAAGGGTGCCCGTGCAAGGCACAGGCATATTGTGGGGATAAAAATAGCTGTAAAGAAAGACGTGCAAATATGTAACATGATTAAAGTAAATTTCAATGTTAACACATTTCATAGTATGTTACATATATTTTGTAGAATGTTATACATTGAACTTTCTATGAAGGCCAAAACACATACACTATATGTAGTTTAATATTTGTTGCGTTGGCCTGGTTGTTGAATTTTGAATTTTGTAAATTCTCAAGTGTTAACATAAGTAGTTCTTCCAGCTTGAAACTTTTTTATGAT